>NW_008600117.1:0-2160 GCF_000691845.1 Merops nubicus
CGAGGGCACCCCCGGCTGGTACGCGCCCGGCGAGCGGGCGCACTACTCCCACACCATGCCCATGCGCAGCCCCAGCAAGCTGAGCCACATCTCCCGCCTGGAGCTGGTGGAGGCGCTGGACGCTGACGACGTGGAGCTGAAGTCGGGCTACATGAGCGACAGCGACCTGATGGGGAAGACGCTGACGGAGGACGACGACATCACCACGGGGTGAGAGCCTGCGCCGGGGCTCTCCCAAGTAGCTAGCCATAGAAGGAGACAAAATGGGCTGAAGTTGCACCAGGGGAGGTTTGATTGGATATTGGGAAGGATTTCTTTCCTGCGGGAGTGGTGAGGCACTGGAAAGGGCTGCCCAGGGAGGTGGTGGAGTCCCCATCCCTGGAGGGGTTCAAAAAACATGTAGACTTTGGGACATAGTTTAGTGGTCATGGTAGTGTTGGGTTGATGGTTGGACTTGATGATCTTAGAGGCCTTTTCCAACCTTAATGATTCCATGATTCTGATTCTGCTGGAGGTTTCACCACCTCCTGTTTGGCAGCAGAGGGACACCAGGCGCACCAGGGACGGCTTGGAGGAGCACACAGGTCACAGCCAGGCTGGCTGGGGGGGCTGTGTCCCTGCCTCCCAGGAGGTGTTCCCCACTGATGAGGCAGTGTAGCTCTGGCAGTGCTGGTGGTGCTGGGCCAGCAGAGGCTTCTTGGGCTGGCGAGCCCTTGAGGTGGGGTGTGCTGCTTTCCCAGCGTGAGGGAAGTGTCTGGTTCCATCTGGGTGTTCCCACAGCGGGGGGCTGAGAAGAGCGTGTGGTGTGTGGCTGTGGGAGCTCTGAGCCAGAGCCTTGCTGGGGTAAATGCTGCTGCCTTCATTAGTGCTCTCCCAGTTTACACCAGTGGGACTGAGCTGCTGCCTCTGACCCTGGCACTGCAGGGACATCCTGTGTGCAGCCAGGAGTGCTGGTGGCCCGTGGGGGGACAGGCTGGGTCAGGTCTCAGTGCCCGAGTGAGGACCAGGCACCGAGGTGTGGTTGCTGCTGGGCGGCAGCGTGGTGGAGCAGGGTGTGCTGCTGAGCAGGGTCAGCTCCTCCTGGGACTCTTGTTGGCCTCCCTCACTCCACCCATGAGGCCAGGGGTGTCTCCTGCCAGGTGGGCACAGCCCAGCATGACCAGGGCTCCCATTTTCTTTCCAGCCCCTGCTGCACTGTTGAGGTGTTCCTGGCTCTGGCAGGGGTCCACGGTTTCAGCATGTTGGAGGTTTCCTGTTTCAGCACAGGAGAAAATAAATAACTCTGGCGTTTGAGTAGTCCCAGAGCAGGAAGGAGGTCTTTGGCCTCCTGACAGTGCTGCTCTGGCCCTCCTGGGGTGGCCATAGTCACGTCAGCTTGCTGCAGGATAGAGCACAGCCCGTGGCTTCACACCCATCGTGGGGGCCAGCACTCCCCAGTGTGGCCTGGAGGCAGATGTTTTGGTTAGAGGGAACATACTGAGGGGTGCTTGTGCTTGGCCTCTGCCCCGCCGTGCTCCAGCATGGGGCTGGGGGTGTCCTCGGGGGGCTGCCCTGTGCTTGTGAACAGGGGCTTGGCAGCCAGAGGTGGCATGTCACTGCCTGCTGCCACTGGACTGTGGAGCATGAAGGCAGTGTGGGGTTTTGGGGTGCCCTGGATGGCTGGGGCCACTGCGGGTCTGGCTGTGGGACTGGAGGGCTCCACTGCTCCCTGTCTCCCTCCTGGCTGGTCTCAGAGCTGCTCACACGGTGGATAACCTTGGGGTGCCCTTGGCTGCAGAGGCAGTGCCCAGAGGGATGAGCAGGAGAGTTGCTCATCTCCATCTGCCGCTGAGCAGGCAGCGTGGGCAGGGTCAGCCCCAGCAGGACCCTCCCTGGGCTCAGCCCCACGCCCTGACCCACGCAGGGTCCAGCTTTGGGGTTGGAGCCCTGTGTGGCCAAGCCTCCTGAGGGGCCCTGGCAGCACCACAGCCCCCAGTGAGGGGAGGCTTTTGGTGCCACGGTGAGCTGGGCTGGCACCACGGGTTGCCCCAGTCCCTGTGCCTGCACAGGGGCACCAACATGATGCCCTGGGTGTGCCCTGAGGGAGATCCCCAGTGCCCTGCCGGTGGGTGCAGCGGCAGACTGGGTGCTCTGTGCTGGGTGCTCTGTGCTGTGCTCTGT
>NW_008600118.1:0-13004 GCF_000691845.1 Merops nubicus
CAGCCCTGGCACGGCACAAACAGGACAGTGTGTTAATGTAGCCCTCTGACATTACGATGATTATGAGGAATTTCCTTGCTTTCTAAACCAGGGACAAAGAGCAAATGTAACTTTCATCCCACTAGGTGTAAGTCAAGTTGAAGGAGGGTGTGTCTGTGTATTATCTTTCAGGGGTACTAAACGCAAAGGAAGTAAGAAGTTAAAAAATCGGAACCTGTAAGAAAGTGAACACAGGATGAACACAGAGAAATCTCTTCAAAATCAGTCCTGCTGTGCCTGAGCAGTGCAACCGCTTCTCTGCAACAGGTCTTCCTTCACTTCCAGCAGAGAAAGTTCAGCTTTTTAATTTGGCAATCAGCACATTTTTCAGAATGTATGTAAATATTCACACATAATTCATACAGTTAATATTGCCAGCACATATGGAGATGCTTGTGGCACAAACTAGCTTTCCAAGGTGTCAAATGTACTTCAACTAAAGCTGCAATCAATTCTGAAGCTATATTAATTTACAAGAAACCAATCTTTCAGCAGTAAAAATTCACAATTACTTTGAAAAAGTGTGTAGGGACACATCATCTTTCCTACACTTAGTACTCTTATGCTTTTCTGTTGTGCTACTCCAGTAAAGATACAAAATGCAGGACAATATGAAGTGGGAGCAAAATAGTTTTGATTTTTTGGGAATCTATTAGATTTTGAACTATAAACACATTAAGAACCTCAGTGTATGTTGGAAAAGAATTGTTCAAATTCGAAATCCAGTCAGTATCTGTTTACCAGAATATCTCTGTTATGTTCTTCAAGGAAATTAGAGAGGATAACAAAGCTTTGTCCGTGTGAAATCTTCATGCCCTTTATAGAAACTATCAGTGGATTCACATTAGAAATAAACCAGGAAAAGGTGCTACTTACAAGAGCTACTTATAACTTAATTTTTAGTTCATTCCCTAGTTCTGATCTGTACACTTTTCAAAGTTGATTTTTCCAAGAAAACAATACAATAATGACACTAAACCTAAACTGTGTGAGTATAAACTGATAGATTGGCATGGGGATAAGCACAGGTTCCTGGCATTTTCTTGTTTAGCTTTATAGGTATAATCAGGAAGACTATCTCCCTTTCTGATTCTCCACAATAACTGAATGAATATATACAAGTATATGCTTATGAACTCGATTTGGTTTATAGACTCTCTTGAGAGGAATATATTCCCATTACATCCTCTGTCCTCTCTTAGAGGTTCAATACAAAATAATGGTGTAGCTTTACTAAACTGCTTGCTGTTAACATTCACAATAGAAACTATCAACACCAGTAATACACTGGCATAGTCTAACTTGCAGTAAAAGTTGAGGAAAACGTTTTATGCACAATTTTACAGATGTTTATGCCTTTAATACCAGACCTACAAGCTACAGCTGCTGAGCAAGAGAGAGAACCCATAATTTATGGTTTTCCTATAAGGACGGAAAATTGAACAAATAAAGAGTCATATTTCAATATTAACTGAACAAGGTCTTCCTTTTATATTTGCCTGACAAACTGAAAGGAATGCAGGAAACTCAACATCTACAGAACTAATGTGATAAAATGGCTTTACTTCTGGCTAGCTGGAAAACATGCCACCCTAAAAAATATACTAGCTAAAACTACCCCAACACATTAAGCAATAGGCAGGTCACAGGACTGTTGTGATGGCTGGGGTTCACACATAAATGTGAATGATCCAGAGTCAGTGAGGTTCTGAACACCTGGGCTTTGCTATCCCAGGAAAATTCTAGCCTTTCTGTCCAAATTCTCAGTACTCCAGTCCAACTTTATTTTCTACTTTAACTACTTTAGTTATTCCTAACTGTAACTAGTATAATCTTTTCCTACTGACTTTGACTACTGTAGACATGTTTCATGTAAACAAATATTGTACATTCAGCTATTTTCCAAAAGTAAAATTAAAAAAGGGAAGGAAAAATTTTTGAAAATGTAACTGAAAAGATAACTCTTTTTGCTTTGTTTCTCCTTCCTCAACACTTTCATGTGAATATACAAAATTTTCACCTAGCACTGGTTATGAGTCTGAACTTCTTTGCTTAGGGTGTGTCAAAATGCACTGCAGTTACATTTTGGCAAGCTAGACTCACGTGTAGATGGAAATCTGGTAGACTATGCTGCAGCACTTCTTCAGACCCTGTTTTGTTTTTAAAGTAAAATGGTAGCTCAGATCTTACCTGATCTCAGATGTTGTACTTAGGTCGTATCTCTAAGCTCACAGAATAGTAGGTTACAGTAGTACTAAGTTAGAAACGCTCAGGAAAAAAAGATCTTAAAGATCTCCTTATCACATAAATATCTTTCAAAGAACATGAAAGTATTAAATATGTTCAAGATTCATGAATCTCTCAGACTCAGCAGAAATTTTGTATTTAAGAGACTTAGAATCATAGACTCAGAATCCCTTGAGTTGGAAGGGATCTCAAAAGCTTATCTAGTCCAAGGCCCCTGCAGTAAGCGAGGACATCCCCGAACAGGTCAGGTTGCTCAGAGCTCCACTGAGCCTAACCTGGAATGTCTCCAAGAATGGGGCCTCCACTGCCTCTCCGGGCAGCCTGTTCCAGTGTTTCACCACTCTCATAGTAAAGAACCTCTTCCTAATGTCTAACCTAAATCTACCCTGTTTGAGTTTAAAACCATTGCTCCTTGTTCTGTCACTACATGCCCTTGTAAACAGTCCTTTCTCAGCTTCCCTCTAGGCCCTTTCAGGCACTGTAAAGCCACTACAAGGTCTCCCTGGAGCCTTCTCTTCCCCAGGCCACACAACCCCATTTCTCTCAGCCTGTCCTCGTAGGAAAGGTGCTCCAGCCCTCTGATCATTTTTGTGGCACTCCTCTGGACCCTTTCTAACAGGTCCATGCCTTTCTTGTGCTGGGAGCTCCTGAGCTGGACACAGGACTCCAGGTGAAGTCTCACCAGGGCAGAGTAGAGTGGCAGGATCACCTCTCTCCATCTGCTGGCCACGAGTCCTTTGATGCAGCCCAGTATGTGATTCACCTTCTGGGCTGCAAGCACACACTGTTGGCTCATATCCAGCTTTTCATCCACAAAGTACCCCGAAGTCCTTTTCTGCAAGTCTACTTTCTATCACATCATCCTCTAGACTGTATTGATACTGTGGATTGCCCCAACTCAGGTGCAGGACCTCACATTTGGCCTTGTTGAACCTCATGAGGCTCACATGGGCCCACTTCTCAAGCTTACTTGATTACTTACGTGAATAAGATAACAAGAAACAAAACCAAACATCCTTGAAAAAACATACTCCTTGCATAAATATTCCTGGAGGACATTTTTTACATCAAAAATAATTACATTTACAAAAGATATTGGTGAAAATAAAGAGCAAAAATTTTATGTGTTACCTCCTGCTGATACATTATAGTTTATACCAGAAAATGTGCTTCTTTCAGCAACAGTCTCACTAGTTTAATTTCCTTTCTTCCCCCCCATTTTCTCATATTCTGTTTGTATTTTCTGCAAAACTAAGTGATCTGGTTTATATTACAATATTGTTCAGAATCTCCTAGATGAGCATCCCATCACTGATGGTAATTGATGTTGGCTTCCACGGAAACACTAATATTGTAGCAGTCAGTGTCAATAAGTCCTCATCAGTTACTTTCATATGAAATATGTGATGGTCACTGTAAAGTCTCTAATAAGTAATCAAGCTGACTGACAGAAGTGGAAACTCTCAAATTACAATTGTGCATGTAGGTTCTCAGTGTTTTTTTTCGCATCATGCTCATTTAAGCATCATAAATTGGAGCAATATGTAGCAGAATTTCTTAATGCAGTGTGAAAATTTTCTTGTCTCTCATATGCTAAAAGGAAGCAAACCTCTACTTTTGAACCTCAAGAAATCCATCAGTGTATAAAAATATAGTCTTTCACAATGAGAATTTATATTCAAATACTTCTTTTTTAAAAAATATATCTTTCTTCTAACTTTGGCATTGCTATTGCTACATTCTAAGTATCTGTGCCTATAGAGTTTGACCAGCAGAACAACAGTCCTTTTAAAGACAATCATAAATTACATATTTGAAAGATGAGAAGACTGCAAAAAATTGTGCACTAAACCGTTCAAGCTATATTTTTGGCATTTCATTAACTCCAAACTGGAATAACTGGAGGTTTTTGTTTGTTTGTTTGTTTGTTTGTTTTTGTAGAACAGCACTAGCCATCTCCACAAATCTTTAAGGCTAAAAATTGTCACTAATAAGATGTAGTTCTTCATAATTCTTCACAGCCTCCCAACAAGTAATATTGAACTCATTCTAGAATGCCTACTAACTTCTTCAGCCACCTAAGATAAGTTATTTAAGGTGAAAATACAAAACACTATAATTTACACTGGGACTTATTTGCAACATACTGAAAGTTTAAAATATCCAAAACATGTTTAAACTGCATAGAGGCCCACTTGCACTCTCAGTAGAGAAAAAGATCTCTCAGGTCTTGTGTGAGTGCTTTTCAGTTTTCCTCATGTATATCAACCAAATATTCTTGAACATTTATTTAAAATCCTCTGTCTATTTTACTTAAATTGGAAGCAGTCCCTACACTGAATAAACCCCATAGCCACTACTGAGTTTTATCTTGCTTTGTTGAGACTAGAGAAGAGAAACCTGATGGCGTTCTAACTAAGCAGCTGAGGGAACTGGGATTGTTTAGTCTGGAGAAGAGGAGGCTGAGGGGAGATCTTATTGCTCTCTACAACTACCTGAAAGGAGGTTGTACTGAGGTGGATGTCGGTCTCTTCTCCCAGCTTACTAGTAACAGGGCAAGAGGAAATGGGCTTAAGTTGTGCTAGGAGAGGTTTAGACAGGATGTTTGGAAGAATTTCTTTGTTGAAAGAGCAGTGAGACATTGGAACAGGCTGCCCAGGGAGGTGGCTGAGTTGCCATCTCTGGAGGTACTCAAAAAACACGTGGATGCAGCACTTGGGGACATGGTTTAATCATCATGGTAGTGTTGGGTTGACAGATGGACTTGATCTTAGAGGTCTTTTCCAATCTTAATGATTTTATGATTCTATGCTTTTTAAAGTAAAAACTTTGGCTGAGGTTCAATAGAATTTCCATTTTAAGTGTGGATACACCTTAAATGAGGACACAGAAAGAAATATTTACTCTGTGTTTATGCCATTAAACAAAAAAAGAAGTAGAGAACCAACCCTTTAAAACCTTTTCAGGTTAAGAGAAAACTGTCTTTCTTGGTTTTGTTTTGATTTTCCTTGCAGCCCAATCACTTTTGTATTTATAAACTTCAGATTCCATTTTGCATGCTGGATGCAGAGAGGAGCATGTGGCTATATGGGGTGGTTGAGGGTACAAGAATCCAGTTTGTCTGTTCAGATTCTGTTGAAGGACTACGTAAGATAGTTGAACCTGATGCAGTCTTGGCTATTTTAAAAGCACTTCCTAGCACGACCAACCCCCATAACTGTATCTACATCCCTTCTTGGACAAACCCAAAATAGAGGAAGGGAACATGGTTATACTTAACTGGCAGTACCATGGACCATTTGATTTTCAGTTTGCATAGTCCAGAAGTTATGTGAAACCAAAAATGTGAAATTGATGTTTGAATTATTGGAAAATTTGGAATAATTTAATAGTATTTTATGTTCACAGTCTTTCACTACTCAAACATGATTAGTTAGGCAAGAAAAGGGATTTTATTTGTACAGCAAGAGAAAATCATCTATTTAGCTATTTGTGGATGATTGTTTTCATAGAAAGCCCTTTGCCACACACTTCAGTGGCATTTAAGCATCACTGAAGAACACCAATGATAATCAAAGTCAATGCTCAGATTTATTAATTACTGACTGCTATTTTTGATTGAAAGCTTCTTTTTCCATCTTGGAGCTAACAAAAAAAAAAAAATAACCCAAGACTATTATTTTTAGATAGTAAGATATCTCTCAGACGTTTCTCAGTTGCCAAAAGCAGTCACTTCAGAGCTAGCCTGACCCATGGCAGAGCAGCAGATCTCAGTATACAGGGGGGTTTCCCAAACCAGGGGGACATCAAGAGAGCAGAGTGGCCTCACCAGAGCTGTCAGCTACTGTGAGAGAGGAGGGCAATGGGTAGACATTGCCACAGCACCATGCCCCATGCCATAAAAATGGCCCTCAGGGTCAGTTATCACTGTGGTGCTTGGTAGGCAAAGGAGATGTGGCACATCATGTGGTCCTGGTGCATCAGTTTGCATGGTAGGACACACAGCCAGGCCACTGAAATTTCTACCAGCGCAGGAGGTAAGTTCCACTGGTGGGAACTGGTCCCACCAGTCAAGAGGCAAAACTCCACTGGTGGTCATCGTCCTCCCAGAAGAGGACCTAGCTGTAGTTACCACTGGGCTGAAAGCCATTGCCAGAAGGAATGTGGCAACCCAGTTGGAGCTCCCAAGCAAACATGCTGCTATCCAAGTCTCTGGCTGCAGGCCCTGCCTGAGCCTGTCACTGGTACTGGCAGGCAGCAGACAACACCTGTGTGTGGTGAGACCAGGTGGATGATCTGCTCAGCCTGGTGGCAGAGCTGAAAGAGGAAGTAGAAAGGTTAAGGATTACTAGGGAGTGTGAGAGTGAGATAGATTGGTGGAACTACACCCTGAGGCAAACGCAGCAGATGGAGGCTCCACAAGAAGTGTATTCTCTCCCCTCTTGCCACCAGTTAAAAGGAGAGGACCCTTATAAACCTGTACTTTGCTACTGTTAAAGAGAATCAGTCCAAACCAATACCTTTCAAAATCAAATAAGATTACTGTTTTCACATCTTCTAAACTATGACAAATCTGTTTTGTACTCTGCATTTGCCAACTTCATTTATCCATGAGGGTTAACTGTATGTATTGGTAATGAAAATCATACCATATAGCTAAATGATCCAAAGCCCTTTTCTGTACAGAAAAGTTATGACTGTGGTCTAGCAATTTGTTGGCTTTGAAAGGAATTGCTTTTATGAGTTAGCACCAACATCACCAAGAATAGCTCTAGAAGAGAAGCCTTCTCTATATTAATTACTACATAGCTTGACAAAATCAATATTGATTCTCCCTGTTGAAGAAGTCCAGAGACCAATCTCTAGAAGGACTATAACCACTAGCCACCTCTATGATTAAATTAGTATACTCTTTGTGAAAATTCATCAAAATACAACTGTAAAACCATTAATAAAATAGTCAGAAGAGTGTCATCCTTAAAGGCAGCTTATCCTTGAGAATGACTTAGAAAGGAAAACAAGTAATCACAGTTGATTAAAAACATACCTTAAAAAATATTTAAAATTTTTCAAAGTGTACCTTCATATATTACCCATATTTACATATTAAAAAAAAAAAAAAAGTGAGTAAATCTTAGATGATACATGAATATAGCTCAGCTAACTTTCATCAATGTCAGTGCGTGGGGATGTGGGGGTGTGTGCGTACGTGTGGAGGTATGCAGTTTAGCACATACACTGTTCAGTATTTGTCCTACAGTCAACTCTTACCCAGAATAATATTACCATTTTATTTCCCATGTTATCATATTACCTATTTATTTCCCATATTTAACAGAACCCTCTAGAAGAGTATAAAATTATTTCTTTTCGTACATTTTTTTGGCAGCTCTACCACCTGCTATGCCTGCCATCTGGCATATTTTCTGCCAGAATATTCCACAAACTACAACAGCTCTTTGTGGAAGTGGATAACATGAGAATTTTCTTACATTGTATTAGTGAAAGGGGAAGATGAGACCAAGATGAGGGCTATGGATACTACTAGCTGACTAACTATTTTAAGAATTAATTTCCTTAACTATTCTGATACTTTGGTGATCAGTTTTGGACCACAGAAGTCTAAGGATTGAGCTGTGCACAAAAGAGAAGGCTCTGGGGAGGACGGAGGAACTGTCTTTTGAGTGGGAGAGTACAGCTGAAAATTGACAATACATGGTTTGAGTCACTTGGAAAGGTTATGTTTTCAGAACTGCTTCTTGTCATATGTTCGGGATATTGTAGAATGGGATTCTTTCACATTTTATTTGCATTATTTATTTGCATAGAATATAGTACCATGAGTATCATGTGCACATTCTTATACGAGACCAGTGATTTGTGACAGCGTGCTTCCCCCACACTTAAGCCATAACCACCAGTGGGGGTTGTGATGGCTGCATCCAGCTTACTTTGGGGGATGGATGGCAACATGGTAGCCAAGGGCTGTCTGGAACAGTTTGCCCAATGTCTTGCTTGTATGGAAATATGACTACAAGTCAATCATCTTACTGTATAAATTGTGGACAGCCCAGGGTGCTTTGAGCTCCCCTGCACAGCAGCAGGCTGCACACCAGTATCTCCACTTGAGTAGGGACATCTCTCAAGGTTACTTCTCAAGACTGAGAAATTCTTTGCATGCTAAAGTTTAAAACCTTTCCAAAGTGATATAAAGGATTGATTGTACATGTATAAACCTTTAGACAAACAGTTGATTGACTGGGATTGGATCCAGCCACACTGAAACTC
Source organism: Merops nubicus (assembly GCF_000691845.1). Classification (NCBI taxonomy): domain Eukaryota; kingdom Metazoa; phylum Chordata; class Aves; order Coraciiformes; family Meropidae; genus Merops; species Merops nubicus. Next base: position 8,575 of record NW_008600118.1, read on the forward strand.
CCATCCAAAAAGAACATGAGAAAGCAAAGGGGTCCCTTCTGAACCTGATGACTCAACAGGAGGGTCTCCTTGTCAGCTTTGCCAGACCTTGTTCTCTATGCAGAAAATAATCCAGTGTACCTTGCCATTGAATCTTCTTAAACCACTGTCACATTTACCATTCAACTTTGTTAACTCACTGTGTTATATCAATAAAGTATATTGTTGCTTCTCTCTTACAAGTGCATATCTCCATCCATTACATTGTTATATGTCTTGGTGCACTTGATTTACCTATGTAACACAGGGTATGTTGACCATGGTAGGTAGAACATGCCCTAGACTATGTAATATATATTGTGTATTTGGTACACTGAGGGTATCAAATAGACACAAACTAAACACAAAGACAAACTGATAATTTAGAAGTGATGAAAATCATATCAGTCAAATCAAGGAATTATTGTTAATTCAGATTTAATTATTACAGAAAAAAAAAAGAAAGAGAGTAATACTAACATGGAAAATAGTAATAATACAATTAGAGCTGTTCTACATAGATGCTGCCTAGTGAATCCTTCCTTTGCTGTTATGGTCCACTTCCCATTTCACTTCTGAGTCCTAAGGTTGGGGGTTTCAGTTTTGGGAAGAGTAACACCCCTGGTATCATCAGTTCTCAGCAATCAGAAATGTTCTTCAGAAGAGTTTTACTTGTTAGTTTCCTGACATAAAATTATTTATCTTTTATTTATTAATACAAATTTAACAAAATTCAAACATGTTCATCAAAGTTTTTATAGTTCTTAAAATAAGAAAAGTTTTTTGTTTACAGTAATTTGATTTATTTATGCCTAGTGTACATGCATATTCTCCTGTGACAGACCATGTAATTTATAGCCTTGAGCTCAAAATCATCCATTTAGAGCTGGACTTCAACAGCGATGGAACCAGTGCTTTTACGTTGCATCAGTGCTTTGGTGGAGAGTCATCTCAGTAAAGTGTTACCAAGGTAAGGGACTGGTCCTTTTTATTTAGCTTAGAATATAATCTAGAATGAAAAGCATCAATATGTTGCATATTATCTAAGAATCAAGAAAAAATCTCAATTTTCTTAAGTCATTCAGCCTTTTTAAGATTTTTCTGCTCAAGCCAAGACATAAAACTTTTAACAAGACCAGTCTACACTTAAACAATATCTGATACTGCTGTCTTGAGATGGAACAACTCTAGCACCAGTCAGAATCTCCTCTGTTCTTTCAATCAAAAACTAAAGGAGCAAAAATAAACATGTTCTGAAAGGACAGATTATATAAAAATGCTAAGGTTCAAAACTGTATCTGTCACACAAGATCTATCAAACTCTTTAACCAGGTATTACTCTTTTTCATTATGATATTGAATGCTAGTCCAGTGGGAATGAAACCAAACCATTGTGGTGCCAATGAAACTCAGGAATTTTATTATATCTTAATTACTTTCTTGTCTAAAAAGCTTTATTTCTACTAATTCTGTAGGCAGATGTTCAAAAAGTTCTGCATTTTGACTCTGTATTCCTATTGTGTTTGTTATCATTGATTTCAGTTTTGATAACATGCCATACATGAACATCTTTTATCCCACTACAATATTTCAAACAGCTATTACACTTTTAAAGGAGTCAGCAGCTAGACTTCAGATCTGCATAAGGCTCAAAAATGAAATGTCAACTTGATTAGTTATGAAAGTAGGAATGAGTGTATAGATTTAACAGCAATAAACACTTAGAGTTTAAAATTACTCAGTCACACATCTGTACTGTCAAGTAGCTATCCTAAACTTAGATCTCTAATTAGAATATTTATACATTCTGTTGCTTTTGGTTGCAGGAAGATTCTTTCTGGTATAAGCCTAATATAGAAATATCATGCAGAGTCCCTGATTCCCCACATAGAAATTCAAGGTAGTTAGTTATGTAGCTTATGAATCTACATGCGCTAGAAATCTATGTAAATAAACTGCTGACAGTTATTGGATAACACATTAGTTTCTGATTTTATTTTCCAGGATGAAGGACAACTCCCCGAGACATTTCTTAATATGAAAAGCTAGAACTTTGTCTGTCAGCATGTGCCCTAAACATTCAAAAGTGCTCTGCTAAAGTATTTATAGGGCTTGTGGATCAGCTGAGATTCAGTATATTAAGATGTGCATATCTTACAAGATATTTCTCTCGAGTAACAACTTCTCTGCTAACAGTTGTCTTCCAGTCAGCACAAATATCAATACAGACACATTGACATGAATAAGGTCAGATTATTACTAACCATAATCATGTGTGGGAAACAAAGAAGGTGGAAGAGATATCCCAGGGCTGTATCTGCGAGTGCTTGCAACACCACTTGCCCACTGAGAAGATCAATGACAGAAGCAACCTACAGCTGCAGCAGAGATGATGCCTTCAGCTTCACAAGAGAAGGGTCAGAGGGTGAGGTCTCCAATTCTAGAAATGAGACAAATGTGAACAGTAAGTTATTTAACTGTTGAAATATGCATAGATATAATGGGGTGTTCTGCAAGAATTGTGATGCTAGCTAACTCTTCTGATAGATCTAACACTTCAGAGTTTGGGTTTTGGGCATTTTTGTTTTTTCTTTTGGTTCTGCAGCTGCATCTGTAATCATGAAGTAAATGCTGCCAGTACCATAATGCTACAGGAAGAACCAGAAACAAAGAATACTGTTTAGTCATCAGGGCATTAATCTTGATTTAAAAAAAAAAAAAATGTTCAGGAGGAAAGAGGCAACTTCTGAAATGAGATATATTCATCTGAAACTCAGTATATTAATTTTGTTTCTTCATGAGAATTCATCCTCCTAGCCTTGAAAGGCTTGCTCTAAATATAGTACAAAGAAGATGTACAGAGCCACAGATTCAATTCTGTTATGCACCTGAGAGAATATCTGAAAGACCAGGCAGTAGAGCTGTGAGGCTTAATCTTGTCTTAATTCCTATCTGCCTCTCCACCCTACTCAATCCTCCTTCTCTGATAGAATCCTATACAGTTAGTTGCTTCAGTGACAAAACTTGTCTGTAGGTTCAAAATCAAACCTTAAGAGTAGAAAGGTTACTCTTAAGGTAACCTTAATAAGTTAGAGGTTAATAAATTAGTCTTAATAAATTAGAGCTTAATAATTAGCTCTAATAAGTTAGAGCAGCCAATTTTCTTAAAATAAAATAAAAAATCTTTAAAAATAACCAAAGAGAAACATTCATGCCAATATTCTTAGAAACACATAAATAAATTTAAAAAAAGAAAAAGAAAAACAAACAAACAAACAAACAAAAAAACCAACACTGTTAAAATGCAATGGAATCAGAATTGTTTCAGTAATTACTTTTGTAAAATGTTCTAGATGAAGCTACAGTTATTATTGACAAACATTATCCTTGAAGGAATTTTGGTATTTTACCTCTGAAAGAAAATCACTGAAACAAAAATAACACAACAGGAGTAAATGAAACCAAACCAAACAAGCCCAAAAACTACCCAGCAACAACCACTGAAGTCAACAGGATGCTAAGGAAACAACATATATGCTAGAGAAGTGTTTAAGTGAAATGGATAGTCTTGATACAGGAAATGCTAATAAGGTTAAAAACAGTGTTTATCATTTGGACAATGAGAAAATTTTCAGAAAACACTTTGAAACCAAAGACAAATTTAGTTGTTTTGTTTGCTTGAGTGGTAACCACTGATCTATAAGTGTCAGAAGAATATTATTAAGAAGTTGCCAGTATTTTAATAAGCAGAATGAAACACAGCATACTAATAAAATTTTTTCCCCCTAATTTCCTGATTAATTTTATTTAGTTCACAATTACAGGGGGGGTAAAGTTTAAAAGACAAAGATGGATGATATGTAACTATCATGATTTCCTGATGTAGGTATCAGATCAGGATTACAGAGGTTGCAGATTCCTGACCTAATTTAAACACATTAAGAAAAGACCTCATTAATGCTGTTCTGCTCCTATACCTCAAGTGGTCTTTCTGGTATCTGAAAAATATGAATTTTCTGAATAAGCTTTCTTTGACATTTCATTCCACTTTCACTGAAGTTTATCAGAAACACAAGAATTATGGAATCTGTACACTAATTTAGGATTTTGTTCGGGAATACACTCTGCTGTTTGTTACAGTATTAGTCTGTACAAAGCATCCAGAGAAAAACTGCAGATGTTGTGGTTTGAGGCTTGGAATGGGGGCGTGACCTTCCAGCAACTGGGAGGACCCCAGGTGGGGGTGAACCATTGTATTCCCTCCCCTTCTGACACACACTCTGATAAGAGGCAGGAAGTGGGTGCTAATTTCACTCCTGCCTTGCAGCTCGGAGAGGGAAGATGTCCTTTCACTCTGTGGAACCTTGGAACCATTTCTGAGGGGGTTGTGTATTTTATTTTTTGTATTTTTC
>NW_008600119.1:0-29200 GCF_000691845.1 Merops nubicus
ACACTGCTGGGGGTGCAGCCCAGGATATGCTCCCCCACCCTCCTTCAAGGCCGAGCCAGGGAAGAGGTGGTGTTGCCACTGCAAACATTGCACGAGATGCAAATCCACCTTCAATCCCACCCACAGGTAAGAAACCTGCTCCAGGGACTGCATCCTGCCCCCAGCCTCCCTGGGTTGGTTTGTGGTGCTGGCCAGGTACTAACCGTTCCTGTGCAGCTGCGGCATATCCCTGGAAGTACCTGAAGCGGGTGTAGAGGTACAGCAGCCCACACACTGCAGCCACACCTGGGGGAGTGAGGAGACCCCCGTCCTGATGGGGCTGGGGGTCCCCACACACTGCCAGAGCTGCAGCCCAGCCCAGTCACCCACATCCCCACTTCCCCCTGCAGATGGGCACAGCCACAAGAGCCAAATGCAGAGGGACTTGGCTTTAAAACACTGTGGGAGTTTAAATGGGTTTTCTTCCTTCCCTTTTTGTGATGAAAGAACTTCTCTGTGCCCCCCACAAACTGCCCTGGGTCTTGTGTTTGCCATGCTCCCTTCCATGGTCCTTCCTCACATCTTCCCCATGGTGGCAGCCGCATTCCCTAAGCCCGCTTGGCACGGAGGAGACGAGTGGTGGCTGACTCATTGCTTGGGTTATGGTTTCTCATTCTGACATTAGGATTTGGGTATCACGTTGCAGCTCTGCTTTGGCTTGCTGCTACCCGGGCACCACGTGCCAGCCTGACCTTATCCCAGAGAAGCAGTGCAGGGGGATGGCCAGGCTCTGGCAAAGGAGCGAGGGCTGCCAGTGCCACCAAACCTCTCCCCTGGCCAGGAGATTGGCTGGGCTGCTGCCAGCAGCAAGCTGGAGTTGGGGTGCTCCTTGGTCTGACCGGCCAAAGGGGAACTTTGCTTTCCCCAAGTAACCTCCTCATGGGTACAGAGAGAACATGCCTGAGTCATAAGGGGATTTAAATTGGGGTTTTTTTTTGCTGGTACATGTGGTTTGGGTTGGGGTTCCCCCCTCCATTTCCCCTTACCTTGATGGAAGAAGATTCCAGCAACCCAGAGGAGCGAGATGAAGATTGGGAAGTACTCTGAGCAATTTGCCCTAGTGAGAACCAGAGAAAAGAGTCAAAACTGCACCCTCATGTGTCAGAGACTGAGTAACCAAGGCCAGAGAGAGAAGCTGGAAATGCACGATGGAGCAAACTGACAGGGCTGATAAAAGGCAGTGCTGTGCTGGGCAGAAAGGGCCTTTTCTGCCAACAAGGACACCCAGTATCTGTATTTTAGAGAAGGAGAACACCCAAACAGGTCACAGTGTTCACCTCACCCGCATTCACATGGACCCTGCAACAACAAGTCGGGGCCAAGGTGATTTGTCTTTGCTGGACCCTCAACAAGCTCTGTCCTTGGGGCAGCTGCCCAGCACCTTCACAGATTCTGGTGTGCCTACAGCTTAAAAGCTGCACTGATAGAGGTTCCTTATCATTATTTAAGGAGCTTTCGCTTCCCCTTGAGTGAGTACAGCCCAAACTTGGGTGTCACAAGTCATGCGTCAAGAAGGAGCCTTCTCCCAGATCAAATTCAGCAGAAGCTGACCAGATCTGAAGCCAGGGTTTTTTTCCTTCCTTTTTGTTTTAGTGACAATATACAGAATTTCTGCAAGAAAGGACAGTGGGAGCAGTGCTATTTAAAACAATGGGTTTGCTTCTCAATTTCTCCTCCAGTTTACCATTCCCTAGGCAATTTAATCTTCGATTTGGCAAAAAATTTACCAAGCTTTGGGGAATGGAGCCAGGCTGGGAGCTGGAAAAAGTCTGAAGAACCTTATGCTGCAAATGCAGTTTGAGCCTCAGCAAGAGGAGGCTGCCAGGTTATCACAAGTAAGTAATAAATCAATACCTCCTCCCTCCTTTTTTTCTTTTTCAGTATATAAAACCAAATTATCCATTTGCATCCTTTTCCATAAGGAAAAGAGTAAAGGAGGGAAAAAACCCTCAGGGAACCTTCTCAAGCCTGAGTTTGCTGGGTTGCCATCTCTGCAGGAGATAGCAGAGGGCTTCCCAGCACCCCACAGCACCACTCTGTCAGCTCACAGCCCAATATTTCACTAGGAGCCCCATCAGCAGCTCCCCAGCTAGGGGAGGCTGGTGTCTCCCGTGCTGGCTGGCTTTTCACTGCATCACAGAAGGACCAAAGCGGGTGTTTTTGTCACTCCACAAATGTTTCCTGCATGCTGGCAAGGAAACGCAGCAGCTTTGTTCAGGATTTAGTGCTGTGCCTGAACCACCCTTCAAACCAGCTCTGGCCAAATCCTTTCAACTGCTTGCAAAACGGAATAATCGACATGAAAGACAGGAGCTGGTGCTTGCTGAAAGCTGAAGGGATCTGTGAATGTTTCCAGTTTAGCTGCAGCGTTGCTCTCTCCATTGGAACACAGCAAAAAGAAACAGCCCTCGGCATGGGCCCACGAGTGCTGATTTTCACAGCACAATGATTTAAAAAAAAAAAGGAAAAAAAAAAAATAAAACGTCCTCAGAGCTGGTTCTGCCAGCAAGGGCCTTTGCTTCAATTCAACAGCAAAAGCTTACAAATAAATATTAGATTACTAATACAGCTTCAGCTACTCTCACAATTTGCATCAAAATTAGCATTCAACTTAATGATTATAATGCCTTAAATGCTCAGCACCTCTTGCATATAGCCCCTAGTTTCTAATTTGCCTGCCTCTCAGTGCCACGGAGGGTTATTGTGGATAGCCAGAAGCCCTCCAGCCAGAGCAAAGGCTCCAAATCAGAGCTCAGACCTCTGCGTGCAAAGCATTAGAGAAAATAAACTAGTGCCAGTAACATTAAGTGAAAAGGTGACTCCAGTCTTTCCTGGTAGTGACGCTTGACTCAAGTCATCTCTAGATGGAGCCACTACAAAAATGTCAAAATCTTACTGAGCTCTGAAGATCCGCTCAAATTCGGGGTGCCCTGTTGTCTCGGGAGGGGAGATCTTGTACTTCCGCCGGGCATAGATCACCTGCAGCACCAGATAGGCTAAAAAAAGAACACAGGAACAAGGCAGTGGTTTATTTAGCCAAGCTTTATCTAGCTTGGAATCAAGCTAGTGGTTAGAGGAAAAGAGCTGATATTGTCTAGGTTCGGAGTCCAGAGCTGTCTCACACAGCCTGGAATAAAAGTGCCATTTATTTCACGCTCACCCTGCAGATTCAGATTTGGTTACGCTGGCAGAGCCGGTGCCACGGAGCCGTGAGCTGGCCCGTGCTTTGCATAGGCTCACCCCCAGCAGCAGAGCCCCTGGTGCTGCTCCCCAGCAGATCAAACATGCCCTGGTCCTGCTGGAAGGCCAGCAACGCACCCAAAACCTTACCGAATCCACACTCCATCACAAAATTGGTTATTTTAATCTTGTGTTCAGCCTGCCCAGTGGGAATTGGTGTCTGACACTTTCCGCTAGAGCTGGCAGGTGCAGAGCTCTTATACAAGCAGGCCCCACATCACAGAGCAGCATCCCAACTGAAGCACTGGGATCATCATCAAGCCAATTAGAGACGTTCGCAATCATGGCAACAGAAGGAAACGGGGGAGGGGGTGATTAGTTCTTCCACTTCACCCCCGCAGGGGAGTCCCAAGGCTCGAGGGGTTCGTGGAGCAGACAGCCGTGCTGCCAGCCACTGCCATCGACCTCTGCCAGGGCTGGGCTGAGCCACTAACCCCGTGTCCAATACATCACTCCTTTCTATGTTCGTAGGGGACACAAAGTCACTCCAAAATGATGAAAACTTGTTAAGGTGAAGATTTGGACCATGTCACTGTTGTTAATCCTTAACTCCCACAGGTGACTGATGACATTTCAAGTGTTTATATTTAGGTGCACTGCTACATTGCTGCCTTTATTGAAAATGAGAATTTTCATACAGGAGAAAAGTAAATGATAAAAACAATTACTTCTGCTGTGGCAGCGTGCTGCTAAGCGAGTCGCTTGGATTAGCAAGGTCCTACCATAGCAACATTTCCAGAGCACTGAACAGAGAGACGAGGAGCCAGGCTGCAAGGACTGCCCTGTGGACTGTTATTCTAAGAAAGAGGATAAAAGAAGAACAGCAGGAGAGAAAGAGAAGTAGGGAAAGACAAGGCAGATTACTGCGTGCCTGTAGGAAATCAGAACATATGCAGAAGAAAAGGGAATTAGAAATGTAAATAATCTGATGCTATATGATCTGTGTATTACACAACATATTATTTAAGTGCACATAGACATACATTTAGGAAAGCACTCACATGATCTAGTGTCTTCCACGGTGCGTGCAGTGACCCAGCCCTAAACAAGAGGTGCTGAGAAAGGTGGGGAGAAATGGGTTTGCTTTGTCCCCCTCGATTTGTGTGCAGCATGTTGATTATGGTCAAGGGTGAGGACATTGTCCTGCCTGTGAGATCTGGTGGGATACAGCACAGCACCCCTCTGTGAAACCAGCCAGCCAGCTCTGCAGTAACACACCACTGGCCAAGCAGCAGTGGCTGGCAGAGCTCTGGGAAAAGAAGACGTAACCTCTCCATCAGCTCCACGCTTAACAGCTGGCTTGTGTACAGGGGCAAGTATTCAGACAAATCCTCCAACAGATCCCTTAATGCTTAGGGACAGATAACATAAAACCACCCAAGAGGATCAGGAGCCTTTTGGAGGGCGGTGAGCTGTCCTCCAAATCTGGTGTACAGGTGAAACATTAAGGATGCAGAATCACCCTTCAAAAGCACTTCTCAGGAGGAGGTGTTGAAAACACAGCACATGGTACAAACCTTCTCAGAGTGGACTTTCGGGGAACAGAATTCAATCTACTCTGCAGAACTTTTCAAACTGGTTTCTTGTGGTTCACATCTCAAGGCAAAACAGCTGCGTGGGTTCCCCCCCAGCTCAGGGGCTGAGCTCTCCCTGCACTTTGCACCTCACGGAAGTATCAGCCAGGCCTGCATCCTCTATTTGGTTATGTGCACAAGCTTACCAAACTGTGTTGTGCCTGATACCTGCTACATCTGAGTGACCCTGGCAAACAAACTCTGTGGCAACTGACAGACAATGACATTGGATAAGCTTTATTTCCTTTGAAGCCATTAAAAAAGTGGGGGGAAACAAACCCCAAAACTGTGGTGGCATTGTTCTGCTCTCTGGTACAGCGCCCAACCCAGGGCAGGGGCCCAGATCTACAGAGCACTAAGCACAGAGCTTTGCTAAACTGAGCAGCAATAAACTAAGAAGGGGAAAGTTATTGGAAAGAATGCAGAAACTGTTGGCTCCAGAAGATTAAGAAAAAAAATTAAAATCAACCAACATCGTACTGAGCCCAGACACTGTTACATCTCCCACATCAGGATGTGATGGAAGAGCATTTGCACACACGTTGGTGTTTCAGTGCTCTGCCTTCTCAGAGTGCTTCTCAGAGCTGCAATTCACACACAGAATGTCTTTTCAGAAGATGCAAAAAACGTGTGGCACAGCTCTGCACAGAGGTGACATTAGCACAGGTTTTGTGTGAGTAGAGAGAAAGGAAACACACAGCATTTTATCCTTGCTCCTTGGCTCCCCATGCGGAGACCATAAAATGAGGCTACTTTATCTGATTTAATGTAAGAGCGTGCCAGTGCTTGCTGGCTTCACAGCTATGTATGGTCTGCATAGCAGGAAGGTAAAATGCCTACAGCTGTGGTCTTTAAAAAATACCTGAAGTTCTCAGAAAAACATATTTGAGACAAAACTACTATCTTGGAATTGGCTGCTGAGGGTTTCCCAATGGAAAGGGCTGAGCAAAATTTCCATAACTGTTTCAAGTTCTCGTGTCTCCTCTTTGCGTGCTGAACACTCTCTTCATCCCCACTTAGCTTAATAACAAAAAAAATTAATGATTAAAGTATCGCCCATTTGTAGTTGCTGATATTTCTTTATAAATGGTGTAAGAGAAATTACTGATAATTTAGAAGTCTTTATGCGCAACTACAGCATCTATTTTAATTAACACTTAAAGAGATTTATCATCTGATGGCTAAAGCCACGTCAGGCTGCTCAGAGATTCACATCTATCTGTAGAAAACACATGCAAAGAGGTGCGGTAGCTCTACACCAAATTAATTCAACAACAAAAAATCTCCCCAAAACAAACTTTCCCTCACAGAAATGTGGAGATTTTAATGAAATGAGGGCTCTGTCCCCACCCCAGGCAGGGGGAACGTCCCCTTCCATGACCCTCCTGAAGCCTGAGGAGGAAAAGGCTTTTGCCCAAGAGACACACAACTAGACACGGGAGGCAGGCAGAGCTTGGCAACACCATCACTTCTTTCTAAGTTGTCTAAACCAAACACATCTATTTTGATGACGAGAAGTCAACAAGTTTCTCTGAAGGTGTCTGCATCCATTTCTGACCAGAAGGGCTTGTGCTAGTTTCCAAATTACTGTGTGCTGTCAACTCATCACGTCAGCTAAGCTACACAAACACACAGTACTGGTCACAGAGGAGAAATACGTGTGCACAGGATGCTTTTCCATATACAGTGTAAGTTTGCACACTAGACTCCTCACCAGCTAATTTATTAACCCAGCATTATTTGGGCTACCTCCAGCCACTCCATGTTAAAAATGATCTGCTAAAAGTCAATGATGAAGTGTTTTGAAGACATTTGATTGTTGAAATTGTTTTAAATTTCAAAGTAAAACTTCAATTTAATTTCCTTCTAGGATGCTGGCTTGGAGGTTTGTGAATCATCTTAGTCCCTGTTAAAGCATGAACCTCCCCAGGCACAGCACTTCCACCGTGACCAGCCAAGCATCCTGAAATGTTGGAAATGTTGGAAAACAGCAACTTTCAGTCCATGGGGACTCAAAGAAAAATACAGGAACCAAGTCCCACAAAGTTTAATATAATTAGCTCAGTACTACCTAGCGTTATATAAAGGACTTTTACCTTGCTCTAGGACTCCCAAAACGGTGACAGTGGCCAGCAGGTCTATCTGCTCTCTCATGTTGCTGTCCATGGACCAGGCCCCGGCGAGGTGCGGGAGGACAGCTGCTCTCCAGTCCTCTCTCCAACCCTCCCACACTCTACATCAGTCTCCTCACTGCTCTGCACCAACACGTGTTTCCTCCACCACACCTTAACTCTCTCCACACCATCTCCCAAAGCCACCAGAGAACAGCTAGTCCAGACAAGTGCCTTTGCTGAATGACCTGTCAGCAAAAGCCTTGCACGAGAAACTCTTGCAATGGCATTTGCAGAGTTTGTACCAGGACTGAACTATACATTGCTGGCTGACGGGTTTTGTTTTCAGCCCTTTTATTGCTGGTTTTAATCAGCCCTAAAGCACATAAATGATGTGTGAGGTTGTAAAAATTATTAGCAAGCATTTACAAATTAATTAGTCGACCTTCTGCTCTTATTCCAAGTAGTGGAGTTGACCACATGAAGGTTTTTGGTTTTTTTTCAGAGTTCAGATGGAATAAATTAATTCTGTTACTGGATTCTGAAATTTTAAAAGTGTGTTCAGATATTCAGTTTCTGTAGTTTTCTGATGTTTTTAAAATCCTGCAGTACAAACCTTTTCCTGGCTAACATACAAAACAGAAGTTCTCTGTTCTGAATGGAAGGCAGCAGAGGATGCAGAAACGTGGACCCTCACAGAAATGTTACACTGACATCAGAATTATAATTTTAAAAGGTAAAATTTGAAAGCCAGCAATATTTTAGCCCTGAATAACTCTTATCCCCACTCCACAATAGCAAAATAAGCATCAGCTCAAAAAGCTATCCTGTGTGTTGGAGTTCCTTTATATGGGTAAGGCTACTCTGATTTTAAGGTTTTTTCAAACCAAAAAGGGGAAGAAAAGGTATCATTTGTTGTCAGCTAAAGTTGTCCTGTAATTTTGGTGGAGAGAGGGGGCAGGATATGGCTGAGCCATTGCATTTCTCTCTCTGTCACACATTCATAAACCCTCAGTTCAGAATTTGTGCACAATACCCAGAGGAAGTGACCAGACCTCCAGTTTCTCCTGAGTTGGACGCAGCAAGTTTCTTCCAACTCTTCATCACCTCAAACCCCATCAGGGCAGCTTATCAAGTCAAAAACTTAATTCAAATATGCAATTGTACACTTGAAAAAAAACAACATGCATGTAGAATAGCAAAATTACTGCCTTTCTCTGCAAAACATTCATATGTGATTTTAGACCTTGCAAGCTGTTAGCAGACCCAGGCTGGAACAGAAATAAAACAATTAACCTTAAGAGACTCTATTGGTGACCCAAGGTTTCATCTGGAGTCTCTAATATAAAATTAGAGGGAAAATGTCACCAGAGGTCAACTTCTGCTTACACCATTTCAGCAAACAATCCAGGCTTTAGAAAACTCTTCCATCAGAGGTTTACATTAGCTTCAGGAAAAACACTAACATGAAGAAAAAAACAAACAAAACAAAACCCACCTTGTTTCTGAGCAGAGGTTGGTCACAAGTTGCCATTGACTCCTGAAAATATTTTGAGAAGTATGCAGAAGAGGGGACAGTCTGGGAAATGTGTTTTACTCAACGTTAAATACAGTGTAGAACTTTTAATGGGACAATAGAATAGAAGTTAATAAAGTAGGAACTTCACAGTTCCCCCCAGGCTAGAAGCAGCTCATCCTGGTATTGTTACTTATTACTACATTTCATTCTTTACAAGCTTCTGAAGTTACAGGTCCCCTTCTCCCCCAAAACCACAACTTGTAGAGTAGAAATATACTCAAAATATACTTGGGTGAGTCAGGATGCAATCTGAGGAAAACGGAAGGGTCTGAGCTGGGGCCTTAAGCACAACAGCTAAGTAGTAAGAGACCAACTTCCGTGCTCGGAGAATGATCCTTCAATGCTTGAAGCTGATTAAAATTCTTATAACACAGGGTGATGCTTGAAATCACAGACACCCATAAAATGGGTACAGCCATGGCAAGAAACCTATATGTCACTTGGCAAATTCCTTATCACTACTGCTAAATCTGTGGTTGGAGAGATGTGAGACACTAGTTTAGAACTTAGGACGAGATTTCATCAGTTAAGAAGTGCACTCGACAAACAGGAAATGCTACATAACTGAAGTCTTGGGTCTGCTGCAAGTGGGATGATTCACCAAGAACTGCTTCGAAACGTTCAATTTGGAGTCATGTGTCAAGTAATGACTTGTTAAGAAGGTGTTAACCCCAAACGCTACAGCCAGGCTCCTTTGGGTGCCATGGAGCTACAGGTCCTCCCTTTACTTCCAACCAACACATGGCAAGCGCCCACTGTAAGAGGCTCAACAACCCAGCAGGGTCTAAAAGACTCGTTTCACTATTATTGCCACAGCCTCTTCAACCCACCAGCTCTACAGTGCCTTAGGAACCTTACCAGCTTTAAGCCAAAATCTTCGTGCAACTCGCTGCCAGTATTTTGCTCCTTGTTCAGAAGCCAGAAACGCTCACTCATGCTTGCACTACATGTTCCTCATTTCTCAGTCTGTGTTTTTTTTGGGGGGTGTGTGTCATCTGCCTATGTCAAACCACCTTTGTCTTTTTAGAAGCCTCAGGAAAACCAGTCTGAACCTCTAAGGCCTGTTTTTGAGGGAATCGGCATATTTTTGGAACTAATTTTGCACTTGAGGTGTCTCAGTAGTCATTGACACCTTTTTCACTAGTAGCACCCACCCCTGCAGGCTCATTTCCCAGCTCAAGGCCTAAAACTGCATTAAAAAAAAAATCCAGAAGCAGTGGGTGTAGCATAAAGCCTTGTTTTCAAAGTAAAGTTTTCAAAGGTCTCTCTATCCAGTTCTGACCTGTTTAAATGGATTCTCTGAAACCGTAAGAACCTGTAAGAGAAGACAGAGGAAAGGAATCTGAGCCTTAGTAACAGGCTGACCAAAACTGTGTGTTGGGATGGAGGGATCCATCTCACCAGGAACAGCAATGCTGAACCCTGCTCAGTTCACATAAACGTATTGACTCACACCACATATGTTTAATACACTAGCAAAATATTTATTTTATAATGATAAAACAGAAGTGAAGGATTTCTTTTTGGTGTGCACCAGTAATTGTAGTAAAAGAATAAGGGGGTTAATGGACTCTTTATACATTTCAATGACAAAAATTCATAAAGGTTAGCATCAAATTCAACTGTTCTCCATTTACAAGCATAAAACTTACCATAATACCCCCCGAACACATATATAAAGAATTATAGTTTTAAAATCTATAAAAAGTAAAAAATATACAGTCAGAAGATCTAACTCTTATTCAAATCTTTAATATAAAATTGTAAACATTTATTTACACAAAGGAAATGTGTATAACAAAATTTCGAGCACCCTTTTCGATCGAGTCGTGGTTTTTGGAAGGCAGTGGACGTTGCACAGTGACACTCTCACCTCTCCTACCCGGCCACAACCGCCGTTCATAAATAAAGCCTCGGGCGGCTGGCCGGGCTCAGCGCAGGGGAGACGGGGTTTATTGCTCTGAAGCTGCAGCAAATGGAAAGCCCAAGTGCATATATAGACTGCTACGTGTTCAGGGGTGCAGAGGCAAAGCCCAGCCCCACCCGGGCACCTCTGTACACCCAAACCATCGTTTTGTTTCCATGGAACTGTCCCAGCCTTGTCACAGTGACACCGTACTTCCAACGGCCTGACCGTGGCATGGGGACAGGAGCCAACCAGAAGCGAGGGCTGTTCTCTGTCTCAGGTTAAATGCTGTTTGAATCCCACTCACCTATGAAGACCAATGGGCATCATAAGCCAGTTTGCCTAGAATCACACCTAATTTAGTTGAACGGTACCATGCAAAGGGCCTGTCATCAAATCGAGATACCTTCTGGAACAAACCCTCCAGTCAAGCAGGGCAATATCCACCTTAGCTTCCAGAAAACAGCGGAGGGAAGAGTACATCTGCATTTTCCTGGACTTTCAGCTGGATTGCCTTTTTGGTAGTAATAATGCAAAGAGCAGATGTTCTTTCCCTCCAGGTTAAATCACAACTGGATGGATTGTATTTTGACTTATTCAGAACAAAGTCTGTGTGCAAAATCTACTGGAAAATATAGATTTCACCACAATCTAAACAGGGAAGAAAAGAAAAGCTGAATCCTACTACCCTGTTATTTCTCTCAAGTGTTTGTAAGGGGGAGGAAAAAAAACAAACTAGTGACATAGAAGGATGTCACTTGAAAATCTGAGGTCCCAAGCACCCCCAACAGGAAGGGAAGGCACACTGGTGCAAAGTTAACCCTTAAAGATAAAAATACAGCAAATACTTCTTCCCCTGCCATTGCTAGTTTATATCTATACTCTTCTAATGACACTTACCTTGGACCAGTTTTTTGGTTTAGCTAACAGCAAACCAAACTCACCAGCTCTTTTCTTAGATTGCCAGAATAAGGAAAGTTAGCATCGGTTATTTGCATCTCAACTACTTAACTCTAGAAAATAGCAGAAGTGTCAACAACCAAAGTCACCAACACCTTCGTCTTCCCATCCAAAGACAATCTTCATGTTATCTCTTCACAGGCTCTAGGAGGGATTAAGTCTGCTCCAGTGGAGCTTTACCCACTGTTCAGTGGTGGGATCGGCTGATGAGCACACACCTCTCACCAGCAGTTCAACCTGACACAACATGGGGTCTGTTCAACCGAGCGCAATTCACCCACACTAGGCAAGTGTGCTGGACAAACCATGTTCCGTGCATATTTGGAAAGGGTTAAAGTATTAGTGTTAAAAAGCAGTTTTTAAAAGTGCAAATTGTCTCGTAAAGGAGCTGCAGACACAGTAAAATCTTTTCCTTCTTTGAAATCAATATTATCCTTCACTTCCCCTCACCCACTCAGGGAAAAAACCCTCTCTCAGATCTCTGCAGTGCAGAAAACTCCTGAAGACGCCAGTCTGTGTTGAAGGAAATTGCTTTTAAATCACAATGCTGGGTTTGATTAGAAAATTTAAAGGTGTTTTACAAAAAAAGTGGATTTAAAAGGGAAGAGGTATTTGTGCATTTAAAACAAAAGCTTTCAACTTGATTTTCATTTTAAAATAAAGGTTAAGGCAAGGTGGTTTGTTGGTGGATAGAGGATTTTTTTGGTAGAAAGTGAGGACTTTGGAACACTGATTGTTCCCAGGGTGGTTTTTGTCCTTTCTGGGGCTGACCCAAACATACGGCTAAGAGGTCTCCTTGGGCCTAGCTGAAGAACCAGCATCTGCTTCAAGGGATATTAAAGAAGTAAATCCACCAGTCTATAGAAAGATTATCAAACTCATAATCCAGTATTAAAAAAAAAAGTATTTAAAGGGGGAGACTTCCATATTGGAGCAACCCTGATACAAGTACTCTCCCAGGTTGCCTGTGCTATTATTGCTGATAAGGACTTCCCACCTCTCAGCCAAATTCTTTTTTCCTCATTTTCATGCCGAGGTGACGAAGTCTTGTGCTCATTGCATCATTGCTAACTTTGAGGAATGACACCAATCTCAAAAGTTAGTTTTACAACAAAGAAAACTAGATGAGCTGTCATGAAGCAAAGCCTTCATTTAAATACAACTACCTTTGGAAATAAGTTATGAAGAAACAGGTGCAAAGTAAATGGCTTTACAATTCACGTTAAACCTACTATAGTTTAAAAGTTCTCCCGTAAGAAATTCCCCCTTTAAACACAGCAAGGTATAAGCCAAGAACTGTGCCTCTCTACAACAGAGTGCAAACTGCAGCTTAAAAGACTACAATCTATTAAGACGACTACCTAGGCTAACTGGCCAGGTTTTAATACTTTCTTTCATCTATTACCAGCATCTAGAAATATTTACTGTGACGTATCACTTGCTTACCAAGAGTACAGGCACATGCTTCAGCCGTGGGGAAAAGACAATTCAAAGCATTTTGCAAGCGTACTCAGGGGCGTACTATTCTCAGATAAAAAGTCAGAAGTTTGATGGACAGAATTCTAACAGCACGTCAGGCTATGAACAAATAACGATTGCAAGTAATAGCTGCAGGAGACTAAGCCCTACACACAATTTGTGCAACTATTTGCTTTCTTCCTGCGCCGTTTCTGTGGAATTTAGTTTTACTTTTAAATAATTAAAAAGTTTCATTTTAGAACACTGCAAGTGAGCTTTCTGAAAGGCTGGCTAGGACCCGCACAGTGTTTCTTGACCTGTTCAAGCGTGCGACTCCTGAGACACGGCGATGGGCTGCACTGCTCCTGCAGACCCACCTGGGGCACCATGGCCACCCACCAACGCTCCTCCAGGAGCGGCTCCAGTCCCCTTCCCAACCATTTACCTCTAACGCCTGCAAGTCTCCTCAATGCCACAGGTTTTTTGGTCCAAGTGTTGTTTATATTTCATGAAATAATTAAAAAAAGTAGAACCCCCACCCCCGGTCCCGTTTCAGTGAGTTCCTAATAACTCGTCCAAATCGTTCATCCACTCCTCCGAAGTCCTGTTTTTCAGCAAAGAGTCTATCAGATCTGTGTCACCAGTTAGGTTCTGAAGTCCGTTATTGCCCGACTGGCCGCTGTAGGCAAAAGGCAGCTCTTGGCTGGTTGTCCTCACAGGGTACCCCTGACTACAGTGCAGATTGCCCCTGTTGGGCATTTGCTGATTTGGATTCTGGTTGAAAGCGTTCAGATCTGGGACAGTCTGGCTCATGCCAGGCAAGACCTGCTGTGAGGGTACCTGCTGCTGCGCGGGTGGGTTTGTCCTCTGCTGCGCGCCCAGCGCCGGTGTCAGCATCTGCCCGGAGACGGCGGCGTTCAGAGAGGTCATCGGCCGGCTGCTGCTTAGGCTTACCTGAGGCATTCCTTGGGCAAACTGCTGGTTGGCCATCTTTAGATGAGTTTGCTGCATGTGGAAAGAGGAGCTGGCAGTAAATGGTCCTAAGCCACTGTTTGCTTGCGTCTGGTTGTTAATATTAGGGATACCTTGGTGTTGCCAAGAGGGGTTCTGAGCGCCCAGAGCAGCTGGCACTCTTGCCATCTGCGGCTTAGATAAGGTTGGATTCAGTGCACCTTTACTGTGCTGCTGAGGAAGAGCTGAGTTTGCTAAGGTGTTCTGCCCATACCCAGCGGGAACGGCAGCAGCCTGGCCCAGGCTGCCCTGTCTCTGCATCGCTGGCTGCCCGTTGGCACTGGGAGCCGCGTGCTGGGGAACCATCTGCGTCATGCCCGACGGCAAGTTGTACAACCCCCCGCGCTGGATGTTCTGCATGTTGGGATACTGAGTCACCCCCCGGTCCTGCTGACTGGAGCCAGACTGGAGTGGAGGAACAGAACTGTGTCCGGGTCCCATCTGAATCATGTTCTGGGTCTGAGGAAACATCCGTGGACTACTGGAGCTGGACTGTCCTAAATTACTGACCCCAGGCATGGCTGACGATGATCCTGAAATACAAAGAAATATTTTCTACATTAAATACTTTGGTTCAACCAGAGCCAAGCTAAGCTCATAGACACTACAGAACAGAGGTGCAGCTGCATTTCTATAAACCAACCTATGCAGCTAACACAGGCAGCACTACTTTAATTAAAGAGTGGCAATTGTTGCTCCACTTAGCACCTCCACCTTGATCTCAAACACAGATATGCCAATGTCCGAAAAAACCTGAATACCACTTCTAAGAGTTCAGCATCATCAATTTAAAAAAAAATTAAGACTTTAAAGGCAGGACTCTGTACCTTTTGTTCACAAAGAAATAGCTCACACATACTTTGAAGTGCACACACAATTTGCTAGGCTGTTAAATACCACTTACTGCACACACACATTGTCAGTTACTCTGTGCATGCACTGTATTGGACAACTGTAGGGTTTCCAGTCCTGTGTGCTCCCAGTCCCAGAAATTTCTTCTATTTTATGTAACTTTTTGTCAAGCATCTCCTGGATTTCTACAAAGAAACTTTTGCTATGTTAACATGCATTGCTGATAATCAAGCAAGATGATTTGCAAAAGTCTACCCAGTAAACCAAAGAATCCTTTGTTCTTGTAAATTCTGAGTTAAAAAGTTTCTTCCAGAAACAGCCCCTGATTAAAGCAAACCAAACCAAACAACCACCATGAAGTATCATGTATATAATCCCTTGCTCACTTCTAACCATCGATCAAGGGAAAACTAACTACACTAGCATGTTCTCTACTTTCAAAACAAAAAGTAAGCTGCAGAATTTTTTAGTAATTTAAGATACCCAAGAAATATTAGCTCTCCATTACTATTAATTAAATTTTAATTAAACAATTTTATTAAAATATATTAAGATATAACTCAATTAATTATCAAAAAACCACACCATACAAACACCAGTGTTATGAGGAGGGGTGGTGGATGGGTGAGGAAGAGTCTTACTGGAACACTACAATAAAGATGTAGTACACATCCCGGGATTTAAGATGCAAAAAATAGTTACAATCATCATAACAAGTAAAAAATATTTCTAACAATACTGATGTTCATTACAGCAAAGCATATTCTATTTCTAATAGGTGTACTGATGTGTTTCTGTAGCAGGAGAAAAAAAAATGTTTCAGTGCAGTCTTTGAAGGATGCTACTGATCACTGTGTTGACACATAACTCTTTTGTATGGGTATCAAGTATTTTCAGATAAGTAACAAAACCCTGTGGTAGCTCTATGAGACGCCACATCCTCACACACACTGTCAGAGTGAGGCTATCACATTCCCATTTGCATCTTTTCCCTTCAGTATTTACTTCTGGGGTAACAGAGAGTAAGGAAATAAAATTAAGGGAATAAGCACTTTTCTGTACTCTAGCTTTATAACAAAAGACAAGTTGCTTCTTCATGCCCTGTTAAGTAAGGATTTTTCAGGTAAGGAAATGAGTTTTTGTGTCCTCTCATTCTTCCACATTCACATAGCTATTCCAGCTTTACACTAACAACATCTTTTATTTACCAGTTAATACACTGGAGACATACCAAGCTGCTTCTCCTACAATAAACCCCATATAGGACACTAAAATGTAATGAAGAGAATTCAGATTGCATTCCTTTCTAAGGGTAGGAGGGATAAGAATATTAGGGAATTATAAACTCATCCTAGTAGATGAGAAAAATGACACATCACTTATTTTAGTTTAATGAGGGTCTCTGACAGAGACAAGCACTAGTGATGCTAGGCTTCAGAAGAAAACCAAACCAAACCTGAATCCTAATATATGAGAGTTAAGGAGAATCTACAGCCTGCAAAGGGAAATGGTAGTAGAAAAAGGCCTTTCAAACAATGAAAGTATTAAGAATTTTACCCATTTCTAAAGCTGTATTAATAATCAGAAATTCAAGCTGTCCCAGATACCTGGGACAGGGGAAGTTGTTAATTTGTAACTGAGTCAGACTATAGGTCTAAATGTTTTAAGTCACAGTGACGCAGGAATGTATTCTAATGAATTAATAAAAATCTAACCAACCCAGGAAATTTGAGGACACCTTGTTTTTTTACCCCTGCTGTTCTTCTACCGTTGTTCCACACTCACTCACCCGTGAACTGCCCGACCTGTGGCTGGTACGGGTTCTGGGGCTGATCCTGGTACTGGGGAGGTGGCCGGGTCAGATGCCGCTGCAGCTGCTGCTCTTGCTGCTGCCGCTGCTTCTCCTAGGAAAGGTCCAACGCCAGGCAGTTAGAAAACATTGGATAAAACCAAGTTATCTGCGTACTTTCATGCAAAGCTGGTAATTCAAGGGGCTTCTGCAGCCTTAAAGTCACCTCAGACCTTTGTTTTCAAGGTTCAGAGAATTTAACCTGATGAGTGACAGGGCCCGGAACTCCGGAGACGACAGGAAGCACTACAGAACTGCTGCAGTGCACGTCTGCAGCCCCTAACACCCCGAATATCTGACATGTCAGTCTTTTAATCACTGACAGGATCAGCAGGCATTTTTAGCAATACTCTTAGAGACACCAACAGGTACAAAAAGAGCAAAAGCAAGTGTGCATAAAAAAAATTATGCATACTTTTTTGCTCTCTAATCCCAGACCAATCTATTTTAGATGTCTCTTTAGAAATTAAAGTATAAGTCATAAACACCCACAAAATTACACAGAAAAGTAAAAACCAGCCATGTAAATATTTTATAGCCCTTGGTTTCAAGCATGAAAAAAAATATACACAAACCCAAATTTTTATATACCACAGTTTTTTGTAGACGATTATGGAAAACTGCAGAGCTAAGTTTATAACAGAAACTATACAAGTTTTGTAAATCATTGGTACATTAAGAAAATGGTTTTGAACAATCGATTGAAACAAATTCTACTAATGACTCAGAATAACCTTGCCTCTCTAAAAGCATATTCAACCCATACCTACTTTATGATCCAACCATTGGAGAAATAAAACAAGCAAATTTTCTATTAGGAAACTTTTGAGGCAAGTGAAGTTTAAAGCCTTGAGGGGAATGTTGAGAGTATATGCACATGCATTAACAGTACACTCGGAGACCTTGGCAGCATGAAGAGCCAACAGGCTGCATTTACAATATGGAACCTATCAGACACAGCACTTCTGCTTCTTCTTCCACAGAAATCTTCAACCAGGCTGAAGTTCTGACGTACCTAAGTAGTGATGCAATGCACAACTACCTGCTTATCTGAAAAGTTACACAAAGCACAGAAGGGGACAAATTCCCTTCCAAGATTACTGAGGTGAAGACACAAAGAAATAAAGAACAGAGGAGTGCAGTGTAACAAAGAGGCAGATACACTCACTACCACCCTTTCGAAATGTCTACAGCCAAGAAGCTGTTGAGACATGCAGAGGAATGAGGAGGGCAGGCTGCCTGACAGAAAGGACCTGCTGCTTGCAGGACCAGTCAAACCTGAAAGAGGCTGACCACAGAAGCCAAGAAGAGATGCCATAGTTCTGAGAGAAACCTAGAGCTGCAGAACCTGGTTTAGAATAAAAAAAAAAAAAAAAGAAAAAGGATGCAGACCAAACACAACTTTAGAATGGCAGGCAATGGCACTGAAGTTACCTGAAACTATATTTCACCTGCAAAGTAGATATCAACTCATTCAGAACTCTTTGTAAAAACACTTCCAGTATCATGTGCATCCAAATAATTAAATACGAAATTGGAGTAAGATCTAACAAGATCTAGCTTGACTGAGCAGCACAAGGCCAGGAAGAATGGCAAATGCTGTATTGAAGCCTGTTCAGCTCCAAATCAAAGCTGCTTCAACCCCACAACACTGAGATCTGCTACCTATGATCACCATCTTCACAGACGGCCTCACTGTTCAGAGGTCCATGACTTGGCTTAGGAACCCTGCCAGAAGAGCTCTAGTAGCTCCAATAACCAATGCCCTCCAGGGGTGTACAAGTAGGAAGTCAACACCCTGTATTTCCTCTCCCCACCTTCTTTCAAAGAGTACCTGTTTGGTAACATTCGGGGAGAGCAATGTTTAGTAATTTTTGACATTTGGTATTAACATACAAGTCATAAAAACCTAACTAATTTACTAAAAGTATTATATTTCTTTATATACATTTATAGATTACAGAACTCATACAGAAAGTATGATTTTATTGATGATTCGGGCATTCTGTGTCCTTCAGTCCTTGACAGTACATTTCCATCATAATATTCCCTTAGCCCAGACTGTTTTTACCCAAATATTAGAAATTAATCTTTACCAACACTCATACAATTTCCTTTAAAACGCTGCCAACTGCACTATGTGTTACCTACACTGGGTCAAGAACTGAAGGGGCTTTTCTATCACCTCAGTCTAGTCCTCAATTTTAACAGAAATCTCTAGGTGATCAAAAAAGCCATTCTCCAGGACTTGGTGCAGCCACAGCTCCACAGTACTGCAGACGCTACTGCATCCTTCCCCTCAGAATGGGCTTCCCTGTATTTTCAGTTCCAAGGAGATGGTATAATTTCCTTCCTTCTTAAATAAAGCTTCTGATGGCCTGTTGCTGCAATAAAAGTTAAGGTGTGTGTCATCATCCCCCAACCATTACCTGACCTTCTCTCAGCACCTCTCTTTTCCAGCTGTTATTCCAGAGAAAATTCTATCTACCGAGTTAACAACTCCGAACTTTAAAGTTGAAACCATTGAGATTGATCAGCTTCTAACAGTGCTGAAAATTAAGGTAATTACACATTCCCAACTGTTATTAGTTGAAGGACTCCAGAACATTTAAATTTTTTTTTTTTTTAATCCTCAGGCATAGATGCAGTTTGGTTTTTTTCCTCCACTATACCACTGTCTCACTCTTCCCCATTATCCCCAAAGACAACAGTTTCTGTGGCTCTTCCCTCACACCATTTTCTTCAAAGACAAACGTTTCAGCAGTACATATCATTCAATTTCTTCTAAAAGATCTGAATATGGCTCTCCCTGGGGCTCAAACCCTCTTTGAGAATTCATCTTTGCCTTCCTGCATACCAGATATTGACAATTCCCCTGCACGCCCAGCGCCAGTGCCTGGAACACGCCTGCATGGCCTTCCAAAAACGCCGAGAAGTGCTGACGATGGGAGTAAGTCCCCCTGGGCTGAGTCCCAGCTGCAAGACTTGCAAAAGGGTTAAAGCTTAAAAAGGTTCACACAAGGAGCCCATTCCCTGAGAGAGGCTAAAGCAGCCTTCTGTAGTCTGATGGACAGCAGCCTTAAGTTCTTTTGGCAAGACAAGATGCAAGTTGCATGCAGATGTCCAATTATTTTTCCTAAATAAACAAGTGAAATGTCTTAACATCTGAAACATCAACTGCTGTGAATCTCACAGGGAAGAAAGGCAGAAGGCACAATGAGCCTACAGAGTCCCTTTTACTTCTAAAGCTCTACAGAACACATCATCGCTATCCCAACTGTATCTTTTGGTTTTGTTCTGATTCCATTTTCTTTTCTTCTCTCACAAAGAATTACACCATCACTAACATGACCCATTCTCTCCATGTAGGTACTGTTTTGTATTTCCACACTACCCAGTTCTACCTATTTTATTTCTTTGATTCACCACAGTGCCTTGGAACAACAGAAAAAAAAACCCACAACTCAGCAACCAAGTGCTACTTGTCTGGGTTACTTTTACAGAAATAAACCAGCAGTTATCATAGCCAAGTGTCTTCTAGCTTACATCCTCTATTTTGTTATGTGATAACTGTTCAACAAAATCTCAAATGTTGTTCAATTCACCGAAGCAAATCACTGCAAAGAAAACAAGACTGCTGGCCCCTCTCACCTGCTCAGCCAGAAGGTGTTGCTGTCTCTGCTCCATAAGGAATTGCTGCTTCTGTTGCTCCATGAGCAAGTGCTTTTGTTGCTGCTCCCTCTGCTTCTGCTGGTCCATCAGCATTTGGTGTTGCTTCATCACTGCTGCCTGCTGCTGATTGCTGAGATAGGATGGGTTGCTGTGGTTACCTGCCATGGAGACGTTGGGTGCCTGGGCACCCACGCCAGGGCCCGGGACAGAAACAGGAACACGAGGGACACTGGGAGAAGGGCTTTGATCCTGCAGAACACAGAAAAAGGGACATGAGTTACTGGTAGGGGTTAGCCCTCCAGAATTTAGAAACTCTGTGGAGTTACACAGATGAGGAGAGGCACTTTTCAGGGCGATGAGCATGACTTGTGTTATTTTTATCACTTTACAAGACAGGGAATAGACTTCACAAAGAAAGTCTTCACAGGGAGGGGAATCACAGCACATCTCAGAAAAATGGAAATCATCCATTATTGCTTATTTGTACTTTTACACTATTTAAGAAAAACTAGATCAGTTCCTTACATTTTGCCAACCTTATGCAATAGCTTCTTCACTCGTGAAGCTTATAAAGACAAAGTGTGACAGTTTCCAGTTCAGCTACAAACAGCCAAAAACCCCTTTCTAAAGTGCCAGATGCAGAAATGACAGTTCAAGAGAGAAGGTCAGAAGCTCCACAACAGGTAAGAAGAGAGGCTTTAACTTCAGTCTCCAAGTACTTCTTGAAGTCCAGCTCAAACAGGCAAGTGTAGCTCCATAGGCTGCTGCTCAGCCAGAGGAACAGTGCCAGTTACAAACAGCCCTTCAAACACACCAGCTTCAGTTTACTTTGGAAGCAGCTTTTCAAACATTACATTTGAAATTTGCATCATACAAAACAGTTATTTAAATTCTGCCTCTGCTGTCAATATTTAATTCAGCACATTGCCTCTCCTCCTAAGGTTGCTTTGTTTAGTATCAGAGTATTTACTGTTTGCAGGGGAAGGGGAAGAAGGCTATCACTGATCAAAATGAGTCAATGTATTTTTCCAGCAATCCAACCACCACCATATTCCCCAGATAAAAATACTACTCCAGATAAGCCTGATAAATGATTATCACCCAAGATCTGTCCTCTGTACCAATTTGACTTTGAACCAGCTTTTAAATTTGACAGTTTTTATCATTTTTAAGCACAGTTCAGCCTCATCTCTAATTACGCAAGCACTACTTTCAAGTTTAGAATTCAGCTAATGGGTTCAGCTGCTGGTTCTCACTCTGCAGGTTAAGAAATCGTGAGCCCAGTCTAGGTAACGCTGTGCTAAGTTGTTCCACATCCCTGCTATTGGGAAACCCTCCGGAAGCATCCCGGGCACTTCTGCCAACCCAGCGCACGCAATGCAGCGTGGGCACAAGGCCACTCTCGTTTTCAGTGAGGGGGAGAGGTGACAAACAGTCATTTCTGCCCTTCCCCTCCTCCTCCCATCAAAACGTTGTTTGGTTTTTACTGCTGCTAGACTTTAAAGAGATTGATTTTTTTGTGCCTTATGAAGCACACATTCGGCTCAGGTTTTTATCTGTGTATCGGCGTGGTCTGCATCACGCACTAGTCAGGTCTTTTTCATGGGTTTTTTTGTTTTGTCGATGGAACATTATTACTAGAGTTGGATCTCCAGCAGCTTTTGCTAGAGGAGCTTTAATCCTTATAGCAAAGACCTTTTTGAATCTGTACCTCCAACCACTACATAAATTTCCACCTGCAGCATACCTGTAGTATCAGTTATATATAAGGCAAAGAAGCACTGTCTGGAATTTTCCTTTACAGGAAAACCTGAAGCATATCACTTCAATCAGACAAATACTACTATTACTCATTCTTAAAGATATATTTGTCTCCCATCCCATGCTTCTCCAGTCCCCTGAGACATAACTAATAATGAATTCTTAGATTGAAAAGCCCCAAGAAACTCCTAAGAAATCAAGGAATGCAGTCCCCTTTTCCATCTCTCTTCAAAAAGAAGCAACCAAAGGCATCTCTTTTTATAGCGAGCCAACTCACACAAGTAGGGACCAAAGAGAAGGTAAAGAAATCAAAGCTTCTTTGAGAACACTGTTTAACACTACAGTTTTACATGAGTTATTTTAAGAAAAAGTTTACAAAGCATCTATTTATCTTTGCAAGCAGAAGCTTCTATGAAGCATGACATGACGTTAAGCTGGAAATGACACATTACCACATGACCTAGAACCAAGTATTAAAAACAGTCCCCAGTGGAGAACAGAGTTCTTGATTCTTGCCTTAGCTTACTGCAAACTAACATTTTCTTTTTCAACTGTTTTGAAACAATACCAAGTAATCTGTACTTGCAAATCCGCTACTAAACAAAGGTAACAAAGCCCAGAACATTCACCTGACTGTGTGGTAGTCGGTAGGCAATGTTTCCAGACTTGGGTTTCAACAGGATCATCCCATTTTGGTCATCGCTCACGTGAGACAGTGCTGGCTGCTGGCGCTGCTGAATGTATGCTAACATGGGAGTCTTGTTCTGACCAGGTACTGCAACCCCCTGCTCACATTCTGCTTTGTAATGGGAAAGAGGTTTGGTGTTTCCATAGTCCAGCATAGAGCCTTGACTATTCACAGGGTTCTGGTTCAAGCTGTTTTGCTGATGACCCAAAATGTTCACATGATAACTCCCTCCAGCTCTCGGTGAGCTTTTATTTCCCATATTAGGCATCATGAGTTTCTGATTGTTGAAGTCTGGCTGGTAAACTGATGGGCTGGTGGGATTTTCCATGTTATATGGGACAGCCAGAGGACTATGAGAAGGCCCAGACTGTTGCCACGTAGACATCTGATTTGTTTGGTGGACTTGTGAAGCTTGCTGCTGGTTCTGCAACATCTGGTCTCTCTTCTGCTTGGCAGCAATCTGCTGAAGTTGGTGAGCAGAAGACATTTCTTTGGCACTTCCCGCGCCCTTCCCAGGTAACAACACATTGGGGAGTGGCCTCTGGACGTTCTGAGAGTGGTTTGATGTTTGCAGCATGGGCTGATTGGGATTTTCAGTCATGGACTGGCTGGAAGGCTGAAACATGGCCTGAGAACTACCAACCGCTGGGGAAGCGGCACTTACAGGTGCAGAAGCAGCACCAAGAAACGCTGAACCTGATGAAGTGGATCTCACCTGGGGAGATCCCATCTGCTCCTGTTCAAAGGGGGCTGGGGAAAATTCAGTCTTTATGTTAATATCTTGTGGCAATGGAGTCTGTGCAGCTGAATTTGAAGAATCTGCATCTTTTTTCTCTTCGAAGTCTTCATTAAAGAGATCCTTCATGTCTTCATCAGGTACTGATCTATTAAGCTCCTCAATAAGCTCCTTCCATTCTTGCTCGTTAAGATTAAGATCAGGCATCAAGTTATTCTGAGATATAGAACCCCCTGCTCCAGCAATAATACATGGAAGATCATCCACGGGCTCCTGCTTCAGCTCCTTGTTCAAGCTCAGAGGAAACGAGTCATCAGCATCACCACCTCCATTCATTTGCAGGCTAGAATCTGGAAGACATTTCTTGCTGATGCCATCCAGCCCCATGGGATGTTTTCCATTAAGCTGTAAGGTATCTTCACTGCCAGACTTCTTGTCAAGATGATGGAGCGGAGACACAGGGGGCATTCCATTGGAAGAGCCACTCACTCCCAGCCCATCACCACGGCGCAGCTTCTTGGGCACAGAAAACACGTCACCATAGCCGTTCTGCTGGTCTCCATTCTGAGGGGAAGCAGCACTATCAAGCTTTCTTTTCACAGTCTCATGGAGCTGCTGAAAAAAAGGAAGGTTTAGTTAGTTTTGTGTTTCATAGATTAGGATTTTTAATTCTTCTGATCAGAACATTGTCTATCTCTGAGTAAAACATTTTAGGGACGAAAAACAACATAAATGGTTAAAAAAAGGTTAGGATTTGTCTTACAAGTCACCACACGATATGACTTCCTTACCATAACCTCTTGGGGTAAAATTTTAAAAATATGGACTGTAACAGAGCCCCCTCCTTCAAACAAAACCAAAGGCTGCCATATACTTTGTCAACAACAAAAAGTTGAGAAAAGGCTATGACCTGGAACAAATGACGATTTTGCCTATTCAAAATGAAAAAATATTGAAGATTCAAGTTTTAGCTGAGAATAAAACCCCTGTATTTTATTTGGCCCATGTACACACAGTATAATTGTTCTGCAAGATTGCTTTATAAAGCAGTCTCACGTTTAAATATTGTGAGAAAAAGAGAACTGCTTCCCTTGTGATTATAATTTTTGGAGAAGAACTAGATACATACATGTTGTACACAATCACACTTGTGGCACTAAAGCAAAACCAGTTTGCCACTAAGCAGCCACTTCAGGGTTCAGTCAATTCTATCCCAGCAAATCGAGTTTGTTTCTTCCCTTCTCCCCCTGCTCCTCTCTGCACTATGACCACCAGAGCCCCAACCAGCTCAGCAGTTGGCTTCTCCCAGCTAGCAAATGCACATATTCTTTTTCTTGTAGTGCCACCTAGAAGTAACCAGAGGGTACAGCAACGGCTTTGCAACCAGGGTTTGAGAGCCTTTGTTCAACTACTTTCCTGGCAGCGTTCTTTCAAAAATAAAGTTCTTTTCATTGACCTCAAAACCATATATAAACAGAATTCATGCACACCTCACAGATGACTATGAACTTTTCCTTCCCTCAGGTGCACTCTGGATGAGAAGCTGTGCTTTGCTTGTGCTGGAACACTATAACACAGACAAACTTGTAGGGCAGAGACTGCCCAAACTGAGCAGTGAGCTTAAAGAGTGAAAGGTCCCATCAGCTCTCCTGACCTCTGCGAGATGCCTTCGCCCATCTCATCAGGACACATGAGGCAAATCTCGACAAAGCCACCCACCTGAAGAGTGGTTCATTGAACAGCAGTTCTCTCAGATGGCAGGAAAGCAGCTCACAAAACAAATCAAGATAAGTATGCTTATTTCTATATTACTTGCAGCCTCCACAATGCAGTCCACTCAGCCTTGGGGGAAACGGTCTCATCTAAGAACAAACAGTGGAAACCTCAAGATCTCAGTGCTCAAGCAAGAGGTTATATGTAGTGCCAGCATAAATGATCAGAAGAATTTTACAGCACTTGTCTGGGCAACAGCATTCTTTGATTTAAGGACAGCAGGACTGGTTCACAGTTAATTGTTCTAATTTCTTTCAGTCTACAGTTAGCTGATCTCTGGAAAAAACACTCTTTGCTTAATGCTTGCATAGGTAGCAGCAAAATCTTATTTTTATTTGAGGGACAGACTGCAGCTTCCCAGGAGACTATGTTCTAGATGGTTCATGGAAATAGCAGCAGAGTAGCGAGATCAGCAGAAGACAGAGCAGGGCAAGGTGAGGTGTACATTGGAGAGGAGACTGGACCTCGAATTTTCTTAATTTGAACATCAGGTCTACAGCTTGGAGTAGCAGCTCTGAAGTGAGTTTTTCAAATATTGGCTCAGTATTTTGTAAAAAGGCAAAACCAGAGAAAGCAAGGAAGCCTTGATTCAATTTGTAACACTTGGCTTTCAGCAAGTTTCCCATTATTTACTTAATACTCTAACTAGGAAAACTGAAGCTCAAGGTGGATGAGTAACTTGCCCAAGGTCATATGATGGGTCAATCAACTCAAAGGTTGGGAACAGATCCTCCTCAATTCTAAATCATTAGGGAAAGTACACTCCCTGAAAACTGACATACAAGTTATAACTTAGTTTTGTACACTGAACATGTTCCCATAGTTGAAGCAAATTTCTATGCTAAAACAGAATATA
This sequence comes from Merops nubicus, assembly GCF_000691845.1. Lineage (NCBI taxonomy): Eukaryota > Metazoa > Chordata > Aves > Coraciiformes > Meropidae > Merops > Merops nubicus. The sequence goes on from NW_008600119.1 coordinate 26,066, forward strand.
TATCCACTGGGGTCACTGCTGTAATTATAATTCATATAGACAACTCAAGGCAACCAGAACTTTGGTGGCATTACAGCTGTAATTGCACACAGCTCTTCACAGGCTGCAAAACCCACCTGGGTTGCTGGACAAATATTCCAGAAGTTCATCTGTGCTAAGGTCTTTGCTACTGTACTACACCACTTGCAATAAATGCAGCTACTAGTCTAAGATTAAAACACCCACACTTATAAACTACGCTTACTGTAGTCTAGAAAAAGATACAGATCCCCAGTATCCATCACAGGTTCTTTCCATCAATAAAAACACAGTTTTCACATCTGTGTGTTTTAAAACACTCAGACATTTGACTCTTGCTGACATCTTGATTTTAGTTGCTCTAACAAAGCCCTCGTTTCAGCTAAAGCTATAGTTGTTTGTTAAAAAGAAAAAAATTAAAGAAAAACCCACTTCTAATTCATTAATGAAGTAAAATCTGGGGAACACTGTTTCCAGCCTTGCTTCACCTCAGCTAAATCCAAGATTATTTGAAAGATAGCCTACCTGTACATGACAGCCAATAGACACAGAGGAAAGCAGAAAATCTGCTTATCTTTTATCTGTATCAGAAAAGATTGAGCCCAGTTCATAACCAGGACACTAACTCCAGAGTTTTAGAAGCTATTCACCAACTGCACTTGCATCCTAGCTCATTTTTCATATGAAGAGTCAAAAGTGCACTTGGATATTGTGGCAGTTAAGTCTATGCTGAGATTTATGCCACTGTAGTCAGCTGTCAAATACAGCCAGCTAACCAGCTTAAAACTGACCCAGTAACACCATTCCACTTTCTGCCTCCCTTCCTCTCTTATGCAAAGACAGTCCTATAAAAATTTGTGAGAGCCAAAAGCTACAGGTTCCTTCTCTTCTGCCATGAGAAATATATCCTGATGTTCTATTTACTCATGTTTAATTTTGAGTAAACAGAACCTGAAATTCTCACACCAAACGCAATCATCTAATTACTCTGCAAATAACACAGCCTTCTCTTGTTAAATTCCTGCCTTACATGCATTTCTTACATACTATCTCAGCTCTTGATTACCTAGCAGAAAAAGAAATACTAAACTCAGTTCTTCCCAAATTCATTTGTGTCTACCCAAATAATCTGGTTTTGGTGGAAAAAAGCAACAGGTAGCCTGTGAGATCCAAGTCAGACTGCAAGCTATCTACATACCAAGCTGCTCCAGCAGAGTTCTCAAGGCAAGAAAAACCTGTTCTCTTCTGCCAAAACTAAAAAAAAAAAAAAAAAACCAAAAAAAAACACCAGAGGAAAAATTGTACTAGGGGACGATTGCTGCTCACTATGAAAATCCCTTTAGCTTTAATTTTATTGCCCACTATCATTCTGTAAGGCAGTGGCCCACGGGTATGCTGTCCATGGTTTCCTTAGCAGAATTAATCTGTCTGATTTATAACACCAGCCAATCCTTTCTGCTGTTGCCATATCAAATACAGACATGTATTCTTATTTTCTCAGCCTACTCAACTTCTCAACAAGAGGTCTGTGCTATTTAACTTTGTCTGAAAGCATTACCCCACATGCATTGATCCAAAGTGTTTAAAACCATGCAGGCACAGAGCAAAGGCAGGGATCTAAGCAGGGCTGGCTATATTCAATCCCTGTCTTAAACCCACCAGTTCTACCACAGCAATGCTCAGCCATATTGTGGTCTTACTGCAGGAGCAAGCTGGCAGACTGCATAAAAGCTGTCCATGAACAACCATGGAAGGCCAAAAAGAAGAAAAGGAAAAAGCTGTAAAACTTCACCTACAGCTTTTCTGTCAGCACTGCCAGAGTTCAAAACTCCAGTGCCCATGCAGTGCTCTCCTACTGCCTCGGTGGGAAAGGGGCATAAACCACTGACAGAAACAGTGGCACAAAGTTGCTGTGGATTTTGTTTTTACAAAGAGAAAAAGATTATTCCAGGAATCAAAAAAAAAAAATCAGCATGAAACATCAATACCTGAAACTAGTTTTAGATACTAATATGAGCTCAATGACGTTTCGATGTGTTAGTGCTTAACAAGTATGAAAGTTTAGTTCACAGTTTGCCTGAAAGCAAGAAATGCTTCACAAAGCAGAATTTTTGAATGGAGGACAGTCAACTAAATTACTTTTGTAAAACTCCAATAATTTGTTATAACTTGAGTCTTGAGGGCAGTAAGTATATATATGAAAAAAACTGTATGCAAATTTCATTTTTTTTCCTCAAAAAATACCTAGTGAACATGGTGAAAGCAAAACTTTAAAAATCTGGTTCTTATACCATGTTTCTAGGCTTGAGTTAATATTCTTGTTTAGTTTTTTAAAGCATCTGTTACAGAGATTAAAATACTCCTACAGGATTCAATAGAGCTTTAATTTTTTGTGGTTTATTTGGAATAAAATTTAGCATTTCAGACTCAGAATTAAGTTATGTCTACAAGGATTTGTTATGAAATACCAGCAAGAGAAATATAACCCTGGTCATTTTCAAAGAAAAAATGCTACATTGCTCTAGAAACATAATAAAAATCTAGTTCCAACATGCCTCCTAGCGAGGTACCAGCATTCTCAACTACAAGGGCAATCCAAAACAGAATATATCTGTTCTTCTGCCATGGAAGTGGTAGCACTGCAGCACAGAGAAGCTCCTGTGAAACAGAGCTTACATTAGGTCCTCTATAGACACAGATTGTCCCCTCCTGCCTGGCCAAGGGCAGAAGCAAAGATTACAACCTATTAAGCTGGAACAATAATGCAAATATCAAAAATTGTAGTGTATGAATTTTTGCTGGAAAACATAACATTTTGACTACGTGACATGCTAAGAACCTCACATTTACTGTGCATCTCCCCACAGCTTCCAAAGTTGTGCTCCTCCTGCAAGGAAAGCATTTCACTACCCAGCGTGTTCCTGCATTCCACTGTGTTGTCAGAACCAAACTGCTGGACTAATTTTAATTTTGACTTTTACTTTAATTCCAAAAGACTTTTGTATTTGGGTGACTGCCTGCTGGAGTGAAGAAGGGCTGTGGATATGCATGTCTATAAATATCCCAAGCCCGCATTAGTCACAAGGGGCAGCTTCTGCTACAGGAATTGTTCTGCTG
>NW_008600119.1:29231-30651 GCF_000691845.1 Merops nubicus
CTGCCTTCAGCTGCAACGCTGATCCTCCACCTCACTTGAACTCAAACAGCAGCAGATCAGTCACTCCCAGATACTTATGATTTAGGAAGCATCACTGCATATCTAACTCATCTAGTAAGGGAAATGTTTCAAACGTACAACAATACCTCACATAAAATTAAAAGGAGACAAAGAAAAACCTGTCTGAGTTGTTGGGCAACAAACTATCAGACTTGTCAGCAAAAACAAACAATGGTGGCAAGACTACACTGCACTATAGTTACGTATAAATAATGGGGAAATAATTTGCTATTTTTGTGGTAAAATATAATTTCACAATTTAACACCCCTATACCACAGCTTACACAAAAAAGAGGTCTTCTGAATTGTTAGTGTACCAGCCTGAGCTTTGTTAGTGGAAGACTATTAGGGCTTGTTAGTACAATCTAGACAATCTATTCCCTTTAATTTATTACTTTTGGTCTCTTTAACCAAGAAACACTGCATTGCTCTCCTTAAACTTCTTTTTAAACATTTTACTTGGCATCTTTGCTTAAATTAGCATTTACCTATTATTAACGTAAAAACTTTTATCTCTCCCAAATAAATGCTGGTCTGCTCTTCAGCTTTAACACAAAGCACTCCCAAGACAGGGCACTGATGAGGCCTCTGCCCATTCCAGAAATGCTGTTTGTGGTTTTTTGGCAGTCCTAGACAAAGCAAGCCATCTGCACAAGGACTGCTCTCAGGTGGGGAAAAAACCAGTCACAAAGAGGGACCAGGTCTGCCAAGGGACCACATCATAAAACAGGAGTGGAGATGGATCCAGATCTTTCTGTTCTCCTCATTCACATGTCAAAGAAACACTTTGTTCAGCTCAGTGACACACTATAATTTGCCAGAGAAATACAAGGAAACCAAGCCTTCTGCTACAGAGTGTTACAGTAAACAGAAGAACAAACTTTCTCTAACCAGAACCTGACAAAGAGGAAAAATTGTACTAGGGGACGAGTCCTGCCTCTTACCAACTTCCCCATTTCTCAAAAAATATAAGATTAACAGCACAGACAATACGTTACCCAAATATGAAGTATCTTCTACTATGAACATAGTCTTAATGCCATTTTATAAACAACAGAAATGAGAAGTAAATTTCAACGTTTGAATTTTCCATTAAATAATGGACTCAAAATTTTAAAAAATAGGAAGCTAATATGTCTTTAATATTTTTCCTCAAATGAAGGACAGGACTACATGGCATGCAAATCCTCCAAAGTATTTCTGTATCAATACTCTATTCTCTTGGTTTCTGTGGCTCAAATTTTAGAGCTGCTTAGTACAAAAACAAAGGATGAATCTGCCCCTTCTGCTTGTAAGCAGCTCCACAACAGCGAGCGGACTAACGGGAGGGAACATGAACAATCACGACGGCGATCAGCAG
>NW_008600119.1:30680-33113 GCF_000691845.1 Merops nubicus
ACTGCCGGGCCTGCAGAGGATGCTCGGAGGCACAGCAGCTGGGAGCACGCCCAGGCGGCACCGGCACACTCCAGGCAGGGCAGCTCCGTGCCCTTCCATCACAACACCTCTAACACCAGATCCCAGACCCCCGACCTTCACGGGAGCTGCTTTCTCTCTCTTTCAAGGACCAAAACAAATGCTTCAGTAACTTCCAAGGCAAAGTACCCCTTTCCAAGGGAAGATTCATATGCAGCTTCATGGAAAACTCTGGATTGTTAACAGCAGTGATAGTTGTTATAATACATGTTTTGCTGATCTAGCAGCATTCTTTTGAAAGGAACTTCTCCAGGATATTTTAAAACAAGATAATTTTGGTGTTCATCCAAACTTTATTGCATATTGTAAACCAAACCCACGTCCTTCCCGTACAAAGCACATGCTCAGTCTTGATAACAGCTACATGATTGCTAGAGATAAAACACCACCCTACAGAGGTATCTTTTAGGGAACAAAATTAGCAGCAGAAGTTTGTTGTTGTTGTTTTTCAAAACCTGAATTACTAAGCAAACCGACTTTATACCCTAGTAACGAGGTGATGAATCAGCAGCTGCAATTAAGCTTGCAGCCCTGTGTCCTAGGAAGGAAACAGCAGGCCAGCACGAGGAGGAGTCATTCATACACTAAAGCCCTCTTCTGTTGTGTAAATCGGGCTCTGGCAGCAGCTTCCTGTACAAGAAGGGCTTCCCCAGGTGTGCAGCCCACGTCAGAGCCCCACTGCTCTTCAGAGTCCTCATTAGAATGGATGCTAATTAGATCAAATCCACATCCAAAGCAATTTAAAAGAAACACCACCAATGAATTAAAGACATCTTTCTTTTCGAAGATCAGTATGAAGACATGTGGTGGCAGTTTAAGCAACAGGATTTGACATGCTAAAGAGTTCTGTGTGACAAAAATACGCTTTATTAATGGATAGAGCCCCCTGTGCAAAAACCCTTAGAGCCCAGACAGGAAATGAATCGAAACCCCACCAAGTCTTTAGATAACAAAATATGAGTTTGAGTAATTTATTCTCTGACACAAGTTTACACTCCAGACCAGCCTACTTAAATAACAGCTACTCAGAAAGTTTCACAGAACCCCTGTGAGGAAAGCACAAGGTTTCCTCTCTTCCTCAAGTACCCTCCTTTGACAACTATCTGAAGTGCTCTAACTGTGTCACAAGCATTTCACTCTCCACAGTAGCCAATGTGCTCTCGATTCTCCTGTACCTATTAGCAAGACTAGAAACAATTCATCTGAATAACATTTTCAGCTCATCTTCCAAATCCTACAGGCTGCTTGCAGGATGCCTCACACGTTAAAGCTGACATCCCTGTGCCCTGTGTTTCACTGCTTCACACCATGTCCAGTCATACCCAAGTTTACAGTAAGCTCTATCATAATTCCATTTTAAAAACTGTACCTAAATGAAGTCCAAGTCAGGAGAGAATCACATCCTCCTTCACTTCTAAGCTTATCAAATACACAAACTCTCTTAAAAATGCACTTTAATTTCTATGTTAACTTGGAAATGTCTCAGGTTAATCCAGGATCCTCTTTTTAAAGGCACTCAGAACAGTACTGTATCATTTTTATGCAGGCCACCTTTTAAAAATATCTGTTTTTAAGAAAGACAGGTATTAAGACAGGCAACCTTTAAGAGATTATCCTACTAACCTACATTACTGACACATTAGTACACGGCAGTATATTTAAAGGGCTCCAAGTAAGTGAAGCAATAGCTATCTTGATATACAAACAGGGTTGCATGAATACATCCTGACAACCAGAAATGCTAGAGAAGCCAGAGAAACATTAAGATTTTGAGCTAAGCCAGTTTTTAATGGGTGGAGCGGGATCCCCACAGCGTTCACACCCACTAGAGTGAGTGGCAAATCAACAGCTGCCTTTCCACTGAAATTCTTTCCAATATGTACCAGAATTAATTAGATACATTATTTGTCTTAAAAATTCCCCCTCGGTAGTAAGTGTATCCTTATCAAGTAACTCCCCTAAATACTGACAGCCTAAATTAAGGACATCGGCAAGCAAACACAAAAAACCCAAAGCCACTGCAGCGTTAACGCTCCTCTGACAGTTTCTGCAGGGACACTGTAGGCGAATTACCCAGAAACATAATTCACAGAAAGCCACTCTGAAAGGCTGTGACCATCACAGAAGCCCTCCCCCCCCCACAATTCCTACCTCAACAGGCTGCAGTTTTTATGAACCCTTCCAGCACACAACGGTGGCGACAGAAAATAAACCAGCCCTTACCACTTCCAAAGTTTTAGCGGAGCAGTCAAGAGAACTCCGCAGAGCGACACCAACCTCAACCCTCTCGCCACAAGCCATCGCACCGACCGTGAGACCTTGTTTCCCTCCCTCCACCCGGTGCCAGCTCCAGAG
>NW_008600120.1:0-3896 GCF_000691845.1 Merops nubicus
CGCAGGACACGGAGCGGCGCGCAGCCCTTCTCCCCACGGCAACCGGGCGGCCTCACCGCCGCTTGCTGAGTCGCGCCAGCACTTCGCCTCGAAATCCACCCGGCAAAAAGCCGCCCGCGTCCCGTCTCTCCTTCTCAGACACCCTCCCCCATCCCCTGCGGCGCGGTGGGGCGCGTTACTTACGCGTTACTTACGCGAGTCGGCGACGGGCTGCGAGAAGCTTAGTGAGAGGATTCGAAGGGACGGGGTCGGAGCCCTCATCGCAGCGGATGCAGAGTGCCCACCGACGGCTGGAACAACCAAAGAGTTAAAATATAAAACCTTTTTTTTTTTTTTAAATATTAATGTTCTTATAACGGAAGTTCTTATCAGTGGGTTGCACTGTACTTGGCAAACAAGCCTTTTTACCTTTTAAACAAATAATTCATTAGGTAATTAATTCAAGTGAGATTACTCTAATTAAATATACACTGCTGTTGAATCATAATTTCTATGTGGCCTAGTTAAAGATGAACAATCTCTTATTCCTGGGAAAAAAAAAAAAAAAAAAAAAAAAAAAAAAAGACAGCTTTAAAAGAATTCCCCAGTGACTGGAATAATAGATTTATACACCACCGTACAGAGGTCATTTCAAGAAAGAAGAGACACCAAACACAACATAAAGGGACTTTTCATGTCTGGAGATACTAGAATTTCAGGTTTTATTGCTGCGAGTTCTATTAAAAGACTTTGTGGAACCTAGGAGGAAATCAAAATTATCTTTCAAAAGGCGATAAGTTATATAAATATGTGCACAAACAGAAAAGTGTCTCTGAAGGTATTAGTTCTGCATAATTTCAGATGAGTAGCTACTAGGCCTCAAAGGAATCAGTGCATCTTGAAATACTCTGAAGGCTTACATTGGCCAAAATAAGGCAGGACTTTAGCAAAATTAGAAGTAACTTTGTAGCCAACGATGTGCTATATGTCCTGGTTCCCTTTAATAGCATTAGGCGTTCAAACCATAAAGACTAATCTGGAGAGTAGAAGTTCCTGCTCTCTGCTTTGATCTCCTTCCTCTTGGCTGTTTAAAGCTGACAGTTTGGCTGAATGGCATTCACTGCTTTCATTTGTAAGACATGAGTTTCCTAGTGTTCCAGAGCTAGCAGCTACACCTGTACTGCAGGAATTTACATTGCATTGCTCCAGGATGGCATTGATTTGGGACGGGTGAAATACAAACACAAACTAATTAAAAACTGCATAATGCAGCCCTACAGGAACAAGACAGAAAAACAAATAAATACAACTGCAGCTGGCACGGCAATTGTGCCTCTGCCCCCGAGCAACAGTCTGGTGACATAAAATTATAAACCTTAAAAATCTCACATAATTGCTCTTGATCATTTTGGAGACAAAATGGAAATTATTTTGTTAATTAAGTTCAGACCCATAAAATATTCATAGATAGGTAGACAGACAGACGGACAGACAGATACAAAGCGGCTGATGATTCATTCTATAGATTTGTGTGCTTGTTCCTATAGGCCTGTGTGCATAGCTATAACAATTCATTTGCAAAAGCGCTACGGAAGAGAGCATCTGTGTATTTGCATTGCTATCAGAAATAAATGTGAGTTGCAACCGAGGTGGACTGGAGACGGACTAATAAAAAGTCATCGCCAGGGTATTCGGGGGGAAAAAAATAAATTTATCTTAATTTACTAAAAAAAACCAAACGACAACAACCAGATATTACCTTAATATCTTTTTAAAAAGCCCTCTCTCTCTGAACAAAATAATCTTCGTAAACGCGTTACTAACTGTTATTTTGAGCACAATCAAACGCTGTAGCTTCTTAGACTTGGATTCCTTCCTGGACTGCCCGTACTATGTGCATGTACGTGTTCACATTTAGGGAATCGACCAGGTATTCCTGAACGCACCTTTGTGTTTATTTGGACAAATCAAACCGTTCGTTAGAACAGTCAGAGGTCTGAAGGCTGCTGTTGCTGTGAATTAAATTTGCAAAAAAGAGAGTGAGAATTCCGCCCCCCCCCCTCCTATTTTTTTTTTTTTTTTTAACAGAAATGTTCCTCGGGTTGGGCGTGAAGGGGAGGAGGGGGCAATCTGGCGCTCCAGAGCTACATCACCTCTCCGCCTATAATTGTTTGACACATGCCCTGTTGTCACAAAGTGGGGTTGTTTCCCAGACCCTGCTGGAAAAAAGGTGCAAAGTAATAATGAGTGTTTAACAAGGCTCATAAATCAGGGCTGATGAGAAGCTCTCAGGATGGAGGCGACGGGGCCTGGCAGCGGGTGACCAGCGAGAGGAAACCAAAGCCAAGGTCCTGCGGGGCTGCAACCGGCTACCGGCACCCCCAAAAAAAGTACAAGTCGTCAAATGAACCACGGTCCCATGCTAAATCAGATATAATGCATTTAATGAAAACTCAGTCAACTGATCCAAATAGTCGACAGTCGGTGCATAATTAGAATCTAGGCGAGATGTATTAAATTAATGGATTCAGTCCTCCACAGATGTATCATTAAAATGTATAGGATTGATATCTAACATGGTAGAGTTATTTTAAAGTTACACATTTAAAAAAAAAAATTAAAAAAAAAAAAAAAAAAAAAAAAAAAAAAAAAAGAGAGAGCAGTGGAACTACCTGCTGAAAATTAGCAACATACGGATAATCTATTTTTTGGCACCCTCCCCCGCACCTCCCGCACCCCCTTCCCCCTCCCCCAAGATGTTCTTTCCACAGGAAAGAAAATTGAAAGACACTATTAACTGAAGAGATCATCTTAAATTTCTTCGTCTATTATCGGTGCGAGCTGAAAATCAAGAGAGGATTTGCAAAAGAAGTCGTTACCAGGATGGTTCAAAGCAGTCACAGAATTAAATGAAAACTTTTCTTCCCAAGCCACAAACAAGGCGCTTTAGTTATTAAGCCTCCCTTTCTTTTGGCAGATCTTATTATCAACGCGGTATAACCCCCGATTTTTACAGGCAGGTCCGTAGGCGCAGAGACAGCGCACACACGCGCGAGTATCTCTGTGGAAATTACACGGGTGAAACGTAGACTAGTAAATAGCTGAACTCCACTCTCAGACCGTGCTCTGCTTAGTGTCCTATTCTCCCCACAGTTAGGTGTCTCCTTTCAACATCTCTGTCATCTCCATTTGAAGGTATTTTCAGCGGTTTATCACTGCCATCTCCAGCCCTGCACATTTGCAGCAGGTTATCACAATTGCCAGTCCCCCCTGGCTGATGTGTTGCGCTGATTACCATCAGTGCCCTCAGATATTTGGTGCGGATTCCCAGCACTGCAATATCCACTCTTAGGACATCTGGAGCAGATCAAAATCACTGCCTTCATTTTTTTTAGTAGAGTCAGTGTTAAAGCTTCACATATCCTCCTCGAAAACGGACCCTTTAGTCAATTCCTGCAGAACAAGCCTCTGGTTAAAATTCGGCCAAGCAGCGACCCCTATGTCTGGATTTGCATTTCTTATCGGACCCCTATCTAAACTGATTTGTTAATAATAAAGAGAAAATCTCTTGGCAGTGGATGCATCGCCTTAAGAAACTGGAAGGATCACACTGTCTTAGCAAACTCCTTCTCAAGAAAGGCTCTTTAAGGAGAAGTTTATCTGCCCAATGATCTTTGAATTACGTGAGCGTGGCCATTTAGGTCGATTTGCTTTAAAGAGTATACAATTTATTTTAAGCGATTACCTTAGGTTTAATCACATTATACCCATCGCTGCTATATATTTCTCTCTCGCCTGTTTTCAGATGTGCATCCGCTCTCCATGGGAAGGTGACTGCTTTTCACTCTGAGTCCAAAACCTTTTTTTTTTTTTTTTTTTTTTTTTTTTTTATTTTCTTTTTTTTTGTTTTTAAAAAA
>NW_008600120.1:3927-5567 GCF_000691845.1 Merops nubicus
GCTACATGACTGTTTGCTGTCTTTAAAAATGATGTTCGGCTAACGAGTTGGCACCGCACTCCTTTTTGTTAGGTTTTGCCGAAAGTTAAGGAGGTATTTCAGCAACTAAAACACAGATCTGAGAAAACAAAAGAAATAGTAAAAGGAAGAAAGAATTTTTTTTTCCCCGAATTACGTTTAATATGACCTTTTTAAAAACAATATTTTATTCCATCTTTTAAAAATCTCAAGCTAATTTGTGGATGGGGGGGGTCATCACATCAACCTTTTTCACTGTTTAGGTCTCGGGTTTAAGGAAAGATTTTCCTGCTGCTTCTGGCAGTTGCTGCTGATGTTTGTAATTTTCCGTACAGTTTCGTTCTTTTGGTACTTTTGTTATTAAGCTCTTGCTATAGGTCTTGTATGGGGGGAAATAAACCCAGAATCTCCCAGACCTTCACTAAACTGATTTTCAAGCTAAGTAGCTTAGTGTAGCAGCTCTGGTCCCAGCTTACTTGCACAAGGAGGAAAAAAAAAAATTAAAAGGGCTTTGAAAGGTTGCCTGCTAAAGTGACTTAATAAACCGCCTGAAAAACAGGCAATGTCCAATGCAGGAGCAGGAATCGCGTGGTAAGGGATAGGCATTTACTGATCAGAACTGTGCATAATTAATGGCGTTCGCAGGACCCTGCTCATCCTTGCGCCGGGAACTTTGCAGATGAGGAACAAAGCTCTCCTCCCGGTCTTGCAACTTTCCCTCTCCTCGGCGGATTTCTTTCTTCCGTTCTTCCTTTCTTTTCTTTTCTTTTCTTTTCTTTTCTTTTCTTTTCTTTTCTTTTCTTTTCTTTTCTTTTCTTTTCTTTTCTTTTCTCTTTTTTTTTTTTTCTTTCTTTCCTATTTCTGGTCCTGTTCATTTTTTTCCCCCCATATCATCGTTACAGGTAACCTGCACATTGTATATATTTGCTCTATTTCCACGCAAGGTGAAGAATAGCAAAGGTGCCCCCGAAAAGACGCTGGGCTGATAGAAAAGCAAGTGAGACTTCGGGGATTTATCTTTTTTGATTTTTTTTCTTTCCTGAACTGATCTGTGCAGGATGGGGGCGGGTGGGGAAGGGGATGACTCACATTTCTTAAGCTTCCAAGTGGAAACCTTTTCTGGACACACATTCCACCCAGACCTAAAGGGCTAAGAAGATCTCGGCCGCGTCGGAGCCTTATCCCACCTTTATTTACCTGCAGCCCTTGTAACGTGACACTTCCATTCGCAAAACACCGCTGCAGTTTCCAAGCCCCACTCCGCTTTGTACGGAGGTGCATTTTTGTCTGAGGGTCGCTCTCCTAATTTGAGGGTGAGATTTTGGAGCAGGAATAAGAAGAGATCCTCCTTTACCTGTTAAACATAAGAAGGGGAAAGCTCGCTGTTTCCAGCTGATGGGGGAAGGAAGTTTAACCAACTCTCCGAGATGGAGCGGTTCCCTGGAGAGCGGGGAGGGCAGGGCTGGCCGGGGTTAGAGACACCCCGCAGGGGAGGCATCTCCTCCAGCGGCGGCCTGTCCCCGGCGGGACCCCTGGTGCGGGCTGGACCCGCGTCTGCAAGCGCGGAGAGGGGGCGCGAACCATTAGGACTGGCTCTCGTCCTGGGCTCGGGAAAAGGCGAG
>NW_008600121.1:0-200 GCF_000691845.1 Merops nubicus
TTTCGGGATGGGTCTCAGCTCCTTCCACGCCAAGCTGACGCCGGAGATGGAGAACTCCCTGTACTCCCAGCTCTGAGGGCCCTGGCTCCCGTGGGACTGCTCCTGCCCCTCCTCACCCCTCCCCACCCCGGGCTGGGCCGGGGGACGCTGCACAGCCCCGTGTCACCGTGCCGTGGCAGGGCCCCGGTCCCGGGAGGCTC
>NW_008600121.1:236-476 GCF_000691845.1 Merops nubicus
TGTTTTTTTTCCCTCTTGAATTTCTACCCTTCCTTTTTATTTTTGGAAACTCCAAGCACTTAGAACTCCTCATCTCCCTCCCCTAAAGGTTTTGTTGCTTCAGCTCCAGGGGCTCTGGGAGGAGCCCGGTAGGTTGCTCAGGAGTTAGTGGACTTTTCTGGAATGAGGTCTCAAAATAATAAATGGGAATTGTACAGGAGTGGTGGCCAGGAGAGCCTCTGTCAGTGCCTGTGCTGGCTC
>NW_008600122.1:0-7843 GCF_000691845.1 Merops nubicus
CCTGCTGAAAGCCATTTCACTCAGAGGGCAGCTTGCTCAGCAAGTCAAGGCTGGACTGAGGACATTGAACCCTGCACAGCAGTTTGGGACCTAGAAACAAGATTTTTACTACTGCTGCTTTGCTGCCTGTCTGGGAGTTGACAAAAAATCAACTAATGGAAGCTCGCCAAAATCCCAACATGAAGAAGCAGGGCAGCATTGACCCACACAGTTTCTGCACCAACCTCAACATTTGCTTGCAGCCAAGCAACTGCAACCACTCACAGTTTTATTACTCTAGGGAGCTGCAGTGCTGGTTATTGCATCTTATACATGTATTTTTACATACAAATGACGAAATACAGCCTTGTACATCAAAGAGATAGGCTGCCCCTCTTAGAGCCTGAGCACCAGTTACCCTGGCATGCTGCTGAGGAGCAATTCCATAGCTGAGGAAAAGTTCAGCAGCAGTGAAATCTTCAAGCCATGCTGTGGCACAGCAAAGTGGGGACACTGTAGCTGATGCTCCTTCCCATACACTCTCAGTACATTCTTGTCACAGGTTTGCTGTCAGCCATACCAGCCTCTCCAACAGTACTGCTTAAGAGACACTTCAGTGACAAGCAGAAGCCATCAAGAGAAAGACGTCTAAATCATTCCTTCTTTATTTTCTCAGCAGAAACCTAAACCTGGGCTCAATGCCTCAGCTTCTGACTTAAACACACACATTTACTAACACTTTGATGCCTTTATTTTAGCCTGAAATCCAGCAGGTTGTAAGATTACGTCTTCCGAAGTCATTTTGGCTAGTGTTTCCTGAGATGTTCCTTTAACTGTGGGATAGTGGACAGCTGTTGTTTGCAGCGATGGCATCTGAGGGGCAATTTGAGAAGTTCAGAGACATTATCTTTCACGATGACTTTTCCCTTGCTTCTTACCATCTCTATCACATCTGAAAAAAAAAAGAGACCAGAGGTATTGGGATCGTGTGGCACCACAGAACACATGACACTGCAGAATCTCTGCGCAATGCTTCGCATGCACAGCGTGCCATCCCGGCACCACAACTTAAACCAGGCACAGAATTTCATTGACTTCTGCTTAGGGCTATTTCCCAATATCTGAAATTACATAAAACCTCAGTTACTACAATAGAATTTATGGCTTACACATTCGTTTGGGGAAAAAAAAAAAAAAGCCCCAAGCCAAAACCCACAAGCAGGATTATGTGCTATGAAATACCTTTTTCAGTCATTACCTTCAGAGTTTAAGAAGTAGTCTGTAGTAAAAGAGTTCCAGTGTTTTTTTGTTTTCAGGGCTGGAGAATCAAAATCCTGGCTGATTACATGCAAATGTAGCTGACTGAAACAAGTATGTAGATAAGAAAGAAGAATACAGTTAATGCTCCAAGTGCTTTTTCAGTAGCATCAGCTGCAAACATGACTCAGCAGAGTCAGACTGCCAGATTTACGGGTCACTCTTGCCATGTTTGACCCCTAGTCCTGCTACAGAAGAAACCCAGTCAGTTCTAGAACCACTGTCTCACAGCCAGTGTTCCACTCAAACAGTGAAGATCCGTAGTCTGCATATTCCACTGGCCCCTAACTGCACTCTACTTTGCTGCTAGCTTCCAAAAAGGCAGAGACAGTGGGTTTAGTAAACAAAAGATTTAAACTTTGCAGAGTACCTGAGAGGGACAGGATCAGAAAGCTTTATCCACAACATGGGAGCAGTGACTGCAATACCCCTAGGCACTGGGACACTGTAAGATCTGGATTTATTTACCCACAAGACTCAGATCCTTGCACAGTACCAGACAGAACCTGACAGGCTTTAGAGTCAGTCCCTGAAGCAGATGGGACTGGATACTGGCATACCACAGCCCCAGCTCAGGGAGCGTGACAGAGCGTGACAGGACCTTCCCACCCCATCAGCATCTGCCCAGCAGGGTGTGCAAAGCTGCAGCCAGAGCACTGGGGGCACCACACTCTTTGTAGCGCCCAGGAGGAGCAGCTGTCCTTCAGCAATGCCAGATCACCTTACAGATTTAGCCCCAAATCTGTACAGCCAGAAGAACAGGGCCTCCACTCAACGACTCATGTAGGTCTTACCTCATGCTGGGGACAGCGTGGTAACCCAGTCGGAACTCCAGACTCTCTCTGGCTGGGCACTGCTCAACCATTTTTTGCCCGACTGCATCCATATGTTCCAGGAGTTCAAGGTGGTCCCTGGTCACTGACTTCAGGCTTGAAATGGGGTCCCATGGTAAGATAAGCCAGTGGTAACGTGCTTTTGGATATTTATCCTTAATGACTACCGTTTTCTCATCTTTGTAAACCTTGAAAAACAAATAACTAGATTATTTACTAATTGAAAGTTAAATATCTTACTCCTGTAAGCACCACACTGAATGGATTTTGAGATGTTACCCAGCTGCATGTTCCATTGTGGTTGCAGAAGTCTGTGTTGCTACTGCTGCTCCTCACGATCACTCACAAAGAGAACAGATTCCTGTCTATCCTGCCCTTCTTCCCCCATGTTCATTTTGTTTTGCCCTCTGCAACAATTTGATGCAGCTGATGAAGAGAAACAGTAGCAAAATGTGGAAAACCTGCCCCAGCAATAAATAACTGTCACGTTCTGAAGTAGAATCTGCTGTCTTCAATCTCTTAGCAGCATATCTACTGATGAGAGACGGATGATGCCTTTGTCATCGTTGCTAATTATTCCCAAAATTAAACAAGCAAACAGAGGAGTTCTATTGTTTGTGTATTTAGTTCAGAAGCACAACTAATACAGCTATGACTAAGACACAGTTATTTGTGTTCAAACATTCAAAGGACAGTTTTAATTTTGGGTAAGTGCTTTGCGCAAGCTTATCACTTGGGAAATGCTGTACAAAAGTCTCCTTAAGGGATGAAGATTAAACTTCATGTTTAAAAAGAATCACAGAATCGTTTCAGTAGGCAAGTATTTAAAGAGCTTTATCAGACTCATTTGAACCTGCTGGCATTGGCAGGAGAATGGGAACCCAGTTCTCCTACAGCTCTATGCAGTTCTACACTTTAGACCTGAATTTAAAACGGTAAAAAAAATTCTACCAAGGAATAGGGACCTTCTGGTTAGTTATCAAGGACATTATTTCCAGCCTGAGGGTGATCGTCACCTGAAGAGTCCCTGTGAGGCTGTGGGATCTTCACCCTTGGAAATCATCTCAACTCAAATGGCTGAGGTAGTTATACCGAGTGCAAGTGGTCGGGCCAGGTGACCTCCAAAGGTCTTTTCCAACTGAAATTAGTCAGTGATTTCAAGAACCAAGTATTGCAGGTGTCTTTGATACCCATCCTTCTCCACGATTATGAACACGTACTCTCACTGAGAAGGATGAAGGGAAAAACACGACTCTAATGTTAAGATGGCCACACAGCACTGGCCAAAGCCCAGGCAAAATGGACCCAAGCTTCAAGCATTACTCTGCCAGATAGTGGACTCTTGATGGAGAGCATTCTCCCTATTTTAGAATTGAGGTAGAAAGCTTGCTTTTGAGAAGGATTTTTCCATATATTGGCCATAGCTTAAAACCAAAATGAAAGTAGGTTCTATATTTGGATAAAGAAGGTCCTCTCAGAACACAGTAAAAACAAAACATGGAGATACTGCAGCCACAAAGGCATTTGTCAGATTTCTGTGTCTTGAGTCTGACCTCGCCAAAAGCAGGCAGCAGACAACAAAAAAATGAGCCCCAGGAAAACCATAATTCAGCCAGAGTGAAGCAGAGGGAAGGAGATGCATCTGGAGCATGGGCAGGCCAAAAGGAACCGCCCAGGAAATTCCTGCCGGCGCAAAGAAACCGCGTGGAGGAGGTCACGTCCTGTCAGCTGGCACAGAGGGGCTGCAGTTAGGGGTTTCCTGAAAACCAGAAGCCTGCACCGAAGGCGGCTGTGAGGCGGCAGGGACGGCCAGCAAACAGGAACCCCCGCTACTTGCTCCGCTTCGAGCCACACCCACATTTTAATTGACTTCCCCGAGGAAACAAAGGAACTGCTCTGCCGGCCTGTTCTCCGGACAACGGCTTTGAAATCTGCTGGCCAAATTCGACAGTGTAGAGAGCTCAAAGATAATTAAGATAATGACATTCTGCAAAATCAGCCCAGTACAGACTCCCTACTTAACACTACTACAGAAAGAGATGAAAGCACAATTCGGCCCTTGTGCACTGCTCCACTGGTTAATCAGATCATTGAAGTAAACTGCAGGAGGGAGAAACAAGGCCCATTTTACTTTGTTAGACAGGAACTACTGTCAAGTACAAGTGTAAAGCTCTCACCTGCATTTTTGGATCTTGCATGGAGCTCTTTAGACCCTGACTCCAGTGTCCAGAATGTTCCTAAAACACAGAAGGAAAAAAAATTATAAGGGAATTAGGAAACCAATTATATGTTGTAAAGTATTCAGCTAAGTATCTTCATTAGTATACAACAGTAAAATAACAGTTGAATGACAGCTTAATTATTTTCTTTCTATAAATACCAACGCATCTGCTCCAGCTGCACCCACACAGCTACTTTTGAAAACTTTTAACAACATACTGTCTTTCAAATGTTGGAAATTCAACAACAGGAGCAATACTGAATAGCTGGTACACCGGTTACTATCGGTGACAGATTATTTTACTGTAAGACTCCCTGCTTCATGGAGCACAAGGGCCAAAGGAAGCCCGAGGATCTCCAACAGCTGCCCTGTCACAAGCTCTCTGTGCAGAACAAAGAAATGGTTGAGTGTGTGTCCCTACTCTTACATGTATTTAATTTTCATGTTGTGTGAGGAGTGTGATGCACAGAGAAAAAGAAGGGCACAGGAAGATCTAGCCAACACTAGAAGGTATCTCTTGGTGACCAACACCTGATGGAAGGTGTCTCAAGTGCACTTTTTTCAAAACAGGTAATGTTTTTTTCTGTTCCAGCCTCTTTACAGGCATCATCAGTGATGACCTTCATCATATTCCTACAGATGAAAACATTCAAACATTATTATTGTGCTGATAGAGAAGCAGTGTGAATCTTGTCTTCCTCCTCATACCACCACAAATCTGTGCCTAACAAATGAAGCGGCCAACCCCCTACAACTTGGGACTGAAATTTTGTCCTGAGAGGTTTCATTTCTGTGCTTTCTCCTCCAGCTACCATGCTGTTGTAGCTCCAGATGCACTAAGCAGTTTGTCATTTTGTCCCTCTCAGCTAGGCTAAAAATCACTGTCAAAAGATTTTGGCTGGTAACCTTTATTACTGTAAACATGGTTCTACCATGAAGAATGACCAAAGCAGGAGAGGCGAGGAAAAAAAAGGGCTAAGTCGTTCCATTCTCTGTGCCCACAACCGTAAAAGAACAAAGCCCAGATGGAGGAGACAGCCCCAGGGGAAACAGGACAAGTACTAACACAAATACACTTGCCTTTTTGCTTGAAGCTCCTTCTTGTGGAGACACACTGGTGTGGCTTAGCTTGGGGTTTGCAGAGCTGCCTTTTGTATCCACCACCTCCACCTTCATTGTTTTTCTGGGCACAGGCTCTACATCATCATTCTCAAAGGAGTCCTCACGTGGCATCTTCTTGGTTTGTATTTTCCCTTCCACTCTTGTATCTGTTTTCCCTGACTCTTCAGCAAATTGCACCGTGTAGGGGTAAAGTTTATTCACAATATACAGAACTTGGCCTGGCTTCATTTTCACCTCTTCATCCTTGCCAATATTCACGAGATCAACACTAGTTGGGTTCACTCCTATCTTGGGTAGGGAGAAAAAGGGAAAAATTGCAAATTATGTTGTAAGCAGACTTGTCAGCTACCGCTCCATTGTCCTGGAATATCACTGTCCCAAAAAGCTAATGTATTTCACTAAGTGCCCTCCTCACACGGACCTCCTCCAGAGGACAAGGGAAGTCCAGTGCTGGAGACATCTCTCTGTGGCTCAGAGCTGTCACCACACACCCCTCAGGGGCACAGGGACCCACCCCGCAGCTCTGTAGCTGCTGGCTACAGATGTACGGCAAGACCTGTGCCCTGCTCTGCTCTGAAAAATTAATCACCCATTAATCAACTCCCAAAATAATAATAGCCTTACTAACAATTATTTCTCGTGAGTAACAGTAGTTTTAACCAATTATTTCAGTCCAATCATCCCCAGAAAGTTTCCTGTTTTCAAATTACTTTATCTTTCTTCTCCTTTCCACTACATTTTGTCTTCTGTTTCTAACAAATGCTGTCCCATCAACACATTTTCCTTCAAATACACAAGCACACTTCTGGCTAATTTCAGGAGAGAAAGGAGTTCAGGCTCACAAGCACTGGCTTGCCATGCAACCCACTGCTAACACTCGCAACATAGTCTCTCCGTACGGGGTAGGGGGGTGGGGGAAGAAAAATCAGGAAAAAAGTCTCTCTTAGCACCCAGAAGAGCCCAATACATAGTGATCTGCTCCTTGCTCCTGCCTCCCTTTTCCTTTCCCAAGCTTAATGTGGTAAGCCTTCTCCAGCTCACAGAAGACCATGATCACACAGAGAAGTTGCCTGTTCCTTCACAACAGACTAAACTTCTCTGCCCAGCTTAGCCTGTGCAAAGTACATGCTAGCCTATCTGAATTTTAATGCTTTTATTTTCATTTGCATCTTACCCGTTCATAAAATCAACTATTATTCTGTTCTAGCAATAAATGAGGACAGCAAGATTGAATTTTTACTTGCTTGTCTCACAGCATCAGTTTATAGCTCCATGCAACTCTAAAATAGTTTTTCTCTCAGAACAGTGTTTTAAAGAGGAGCTACCTGAAGTTTAGCTGAGAACTGAAATGCAGCACATTTTCCCCTGCCTCAGGCATAACTGGGGCACACTATCTCACCCATACTGGTCCTCACAGGTATGAGACAGCAGGTTCCATCCAGTTAATACTCTGAGAATGCCTTCAGTGCTGTCTCACATCCCATCCCTTCCCAGGGTTGACCACAACTTTGGCTCTATCAGACATCAAAAAAAGCAGCCTTCCACAACTGCCCTGTCCCATTACTACAGGAACCAATTTGACCTTAAATGAAGGGCTGCCTCTAGAAGTCTAAGGCTCAGGAGGCACATCAGCAAGTTTAGGGGAAGAACTCCTACATCTCCCAAGGGTCAGACCTGGAAGAGCAGGTTGTGGAGTTACAGCAGCGGCCCCAGATGCTGCAAGTCTAGCTGGCTGAAGCTGGAGCACATCTGGAAGAACAGTGCAGTCTTTCCAGGTGTTTGAGATTCACAAAAATAGAAAGACAGGTCCCTTCCAAGGACCACTCACTGTGCTCTCCTTGGTCACAAAACAGCTTCAGGCCCTTCAGACTCAGGGATCACTTGCAATGTTTTTGGAGTTTAAGCACAACCACCGTCCTAGTAAGCAGCAGAAATATTGCACACCTGTGTGAAAACATACCTGCTTAACAGTGACATACCCCTTGTTACAGTCTGCTTTTAACTCCACTGGAAAGAAAGAACCAAGAGTCACAAAACAGTGTAAACAAAAAGGGCAAACTTTGCTGAACCACCCCTCACAGAAAATACTCCTGTATTTTAAGATCTGCTGCTGCTGAAGCTGACCTGTGTGAATGTTGTATTCTCAGCAAAGAATACTTCTGCCTCATTCTGTTTCCAGGACCATAGGTGAAACAGAACCAACTCATACACTGGGTCACACTTGAGTTTTCCACAGCACGGATCAGCAGAATTACATCAGAATAGAGGTAAAATCTGTGGAAGTCTTCTACACAGAAGGTGTGCTGTGTGGCTGCTACTGCATGCAGAAAACAGGATTTAAGCTCAACCTCACCTTGCTGCCGAGAGCACT
>NW_008600122.1:7971-8343 GCF_000691845.1 Merops nubicus
CGGCGTGTCACCGGCAGGCAGCTTCCCCACGCCTCGCCTGCCTGGGGAGCAGGGTGCGGGAACTCTGCGGCCAGTGAGTCGCTTCTAGCAGGGTTCGTGTTTCCAGAAGTCCCGGCAAAGGACATCATTAACCCTGGCACACCCTAAGAGCAAGTTCCTGCTTAAAGGGCAACCCTATTTTCCTTCTGTATCACAATACATTCTCACACCCATGGATTACTTCTAGGGAAAATCGGTTAGATCAACAGCTCCATCTGGCAGAGAAGCCCATCCACACACAAAAAAGTGATTTCCTGGCCGCTGAATCAGAGCTGATTTGACAGATTAACTTACCCCCCCAAAACAAGGAAAGCAGCAGAAGACAGACAGGGC
>NW_008600123.1:0-243 GCF_000691845.1 Merops nubicus
CAGCGCTACGTGACAAAGTTGGGCAAGTGCCAGGTGAACCTGGGCAACATCCAGGAGAAGAAGCGTTTCCTCTCGGACATCTTCACCACCATCGTGGACCTCAAGTATCGCTGGTTCCTCTTTGTCTTCATGATGTGCTACATTGTCACCTGGGTGGTCTTTGGCACAATCTACCTCTTTGACGCCTGGGTGCGGGGTGATGTCTGGCACCAGGGCGATCCCGAGTGGCAGGGATGCACAGAG
>NW_008600123.1:424-958 GCF_000691845.1 Merops nubicus
GGGTCCATGATCGACGCGATGATGGTGGGCTGCATGTTCGTCAAGATCTCCCGGCCCAAGAAGCGCGCCCAGACCCTCATCTTCAGCAAGCACTGCGTCATCTCCCGCCGGGATGAGAAGCTCTGCCTGATGTTTCGTGTGGGGGACCTGCGGGAGAGCCACATGGTGGACGCCAAGATCCGGGCCAAGCTGATCAAGTCCCGGCAGACACCCGAGGGGGAGTTCATTCCCCTGGAGCAGTCAGATCATCTGCCACGTCATCGACTGCCACAGCCCTTTCTGGGACTTGTCAGCCGAGTCGCTGCACCGGGAGCAGTTTGAAATCATCATCATTCTCGAGGGCATCGTGGAAGCCACAGGCAAGTGGGCTCAGGGCGGGGGCCGGGGGGTCGATATGGGGTCAGGCACTCCCCTGGGATGCCAGAGATGCTGGGCAAACCCAGGCTCAGCGCTGGCATCCCAGCAAGAGGTGCCCGGGGCTGAAACTGGCTCCCTCCTGGCAATGGGTGACCCTGGGGCTGGGAGGCACTTGCT
>NW_008600123.1:989-1309 GCF_000691845.1 Merops nubicus
AACGGGCCTTTCAGCCGTTCTCTCATCGCAGGAATGACGTGCCAAGCCCGCTCCTCGTACACGGAGGACGAGATCCTCTGGGGGTACCGCTTCGAGCCCTGCATGTCCCTGGAGAAAGGCGCCTTCCGGGTGGACTACAGCCGCTTCGATATGACCTTCGAGGTGCAGACCCCGGTGGCCAGTGCCAAGGAGCTGCACGAGCTGCGGGAGCTGGAGCAGCAGGAGCACTCCACGCTCAGCCTCTACTGGGACCACCTCCTGCAGCCCTTTGTTCCGCCGGGCACCGGGCCCAGCCACGAGGCCTTCGTGGGGCTCGGTGT
>NW_008600124.1:0-23650 GCF_000691845.1 Merops nubicus
GTAATTTCATCATAGAAGGCTATAAATTATTTTTGCATAGCAAAATAATTTGTAAAGATAGCGAGGTTTGTGTCTTCTTACCTACCAAGTTTGCTTAAAGAGCAAAGCATACATAGTTTGAGAAATCACTAGCAGAGATTCCATATTAAACTCATCTATATTTGGGTACTATATTCAGACTAGGGTAAAACTTGCAGTCCAGCCCAGTACAGGACAGAGCAGAGCTGCACTTCCCTAGGGTCAGGGCAATAAACAGGCTGTCAGTTAAATCTGACAGTTAGAATAGAGCACAGTGTGTTTGCTAGATGGTTGTTATCCCTTATTACTTAAAGGTGGAAGGCCCTTTGTATGATAAAGGGATAGCTAATTGTAGTACAGTGCTACAATTTTCTGGTGCATATAATCATAGCTAATTTGTCAGATTAGCAAACAGACCATCCTATGCAAGCGATCTTAAGATCTGCCCTTCTTACTATCACATCCCTTTTTTGAGGATAGGTTCTGATAATATCAGATAGCTGAGATCTATCACAACAAAGCCCTTCTCTACTTGTGAGAGTGGATGTGCTCCCCTGTGGCTGACCTACTCTGTCCTGCACCACCCCAGGAGGCCCAGAGGCTTCCTTCAGGGATGACAACTGGCTTTGAATATTGCTGTGCTTTTTGAGCTTTGCAGACAAGACACATTTATCTCTAGACAGAAGGCACTTTTCTTGGTATGGTTTCCTCAGCTAAAAACATCTGCAAGCCTTGTGGCCAAGCGTGCCTACCAGTGAAGATAAATCATCAGCTGATGAATACTCAGTAAGGTTTCTCTGAATGCAATTTAGAGACTGGAAAAATCGGTGACGGAGCTGGAAAATGGTTGGTGAAGATACCTCACACATTTAAGTTTCCTCTTGGTGTACTATAGATTGACCTTGAGCTTCCCTATGGAAGAAGAGCTTTTTTTCTGCCTAAGAAAATCACAGAACACTCTCGCTGGAGGATTTAAACAATGGTTAAGACAATCTTGTGAGCTTCCTGAATCCTGCTGTGGGGCATGAGCACTAGGCTACACATGAGTCTTTGAGGTCTCTTCCAAGCCTATTTTGTGCAATTCAAGGATTTTCCAGATCAAGCCATTCAATGTATATTTTTTAATGGAATTTGACACAAATCTACTTCTATGTCTCTTCAACAGACTATACACTCATAGATTCTTTCTTTCACATAAATTCAGTTTTATGTGCTTTCAATTAAAATGTTATAAAACATTTATAGCTTCTTGCTGCAAAGCACTGAGGATGTTTACATTATAAAAGACACTATCCATACCAGGTTTGTGGTGCTCACTGCTGTACTGCTCGCAGTCTTGCCTGCAGTTCTGTGTTTGCCAGCTGTTTGCAACACAGTCCTTGGATTTCATTGAGCATTCCCATATGGATGCCTTTTGGAACAGAACCTTCTGAGTTTGAGCTACTAGCTAACAAGACGATGTAGAGACTAGAGATGATCTATATTCATCAATATAATGATGAATAGTTTTGTGACAAAAGATTTTAAACAGAGGTGTGGGGCATCGTCCAGTGCTTTTTTTTGCCACAGCATTTTCATAAGAATTTTCATCTTAACTTCCAATGGGACAGTTAATGTTCTCCTGCCTCAGAGGGATTTCATGGGAATGGGTGTGTCAGGATGGAGGGGGGTTGGCTCTGGTGAACCAGGGATCACGTGAGGATTGTGGGTGGGTAGTTGTGCCAGCTGATCAGTGCATGAGTAAAGAATAATGCAAAAAACTGGACACTGATATATGTTGTATTTCCAGTCTTTCTATACTCCTTGCCTATGTCCTTTTTCAAATCGGTTAGGTCCAAACCCTCAGAAATATTTAGGCAATGAATTGGGAGGACCTTTGGACAAGCTAAACTTTAGGTCCCGGTTTTGAAACTTTGACACCTGAACACCTTCTGGTCTGACCATTCACTGGAGATAAATACTAACAGATCGTTTCCCATGGAAAACCACACATGAACATTCTGAGATCCCAGTCAACCCTTTTCTCACATACACTCAGCATGAGCTTCAGCCAAGAGGCCTCTATAAAGCTCTATTTGCACATAACAAGGTTCTGTGAAGCTGCAGCTACAAAGGCTGGTTCTCTTGAATGTGCTTTTGCTACTTCTAGCTGTCATTTTCCTGCCAAACCCACACCCTGAACAGTCCCCTCTAATTATACTCACTGGCCGTCTTTCCCCTTTTTATTGGCAATATTCTTCTTGTTAATTGTGCATTCTTGGTTTTAAAGAATGGTTTCTGCCTTTCCTTATGTGGCTCTGCAAGGAATATTTCTGCATCCTGGGTAGTTTCTCTGACATGTTTATGCCTTGCTGGTTACTGTAAAAACTGCAAGACATATTATGTACTGTGGAAAACCAGGCTGGCACTTTGCAGTTTTAATGTCGTGCCTTATTGTATAGTTAAAATAAATGTACCTGATATCAGCTTTATGGCTCCTATTAGATGGTCTAATGGCTTGATGTGCAAGAGTTCTTCCAGCAGGATGTTAAAGGGAAAGAACCAACTGCTCAGCTCAGCCCCCATACTCAGTAGCAGCCAGGGAGCAATCGGGGACTGCAGAGCAGCACATGATGCTCAGCTGGGGCTGTGTTAGGGCTCTGAAGTCAATCTCTTGCCTCCAGATACTGCATTTAGCATGTGATAGAGTGTCAAAAAAGCTAGCACAACACAAAAAAAAAAAAAAAAAAAAAAAAAAAAGAGAGAGAAGGTCCACAGTTGCTGTTTGTAGTCACTGTGCATTTCTCCCCTCTGAGTGATGCTAGAACAGTCACACAGGAGAGGCTTATTCAACACTGCTGAAACTTTGTTCAATAAATACGCCTGTGCAGTTTGAAACATGCTGCAATCATTCCTCACTGACAGCTGTTTAAAGGAATAAATATGGCAATCCAGAGCTCTGTGCAGTTTGGGGTCTTGTGAGCTTCTGCCACTCACTTATCTTGACAGTACCTGGATGGGGTATCTACAGCTGAGCAAGCCACCCTTGGGTTGTTGCACAGACTCAGTGGTTTAGGATGCAGTTCACCTCTGTGCATGCCTAGGTTCTATGTGTGGTGAGATGAATCACATCAAAATATCTGACTGTACTGACTAAATCTCCATTGACCATCCATGGACTAAATACTACCTGAGATAAAGACCCTTGTGTTGGAGATGCTGAACATTAGGCTGAGTCCCACACAACATGTGGGCTTTTATTTATGTATGTTCACTAAAGATTCACTTTGATCTAATTATCCTTGACTCTCTTTGCCTCTAATTTTAATTGATGTGAATACACTAGACACTCTATTTGGCCAGGAGAACTATTCTGTCTCTTTTTGGTGGAAAGTAAGTGGTATGACGACCTGTCATTAAAAGCACTGAGGAATATATTGAGGGTGAGAGAGGGTGTGTGTTAAGTGTTTAGCCCAAGAAGATCTCAAATGGGTTGCAGTCAGAGCAGGATTGATATGAATGGACCTCTAAATTTCCCCCAAGTACTAGGTGCTTACAACTACATCTTAACAGAAATGTGTTAACTGAAGTTTTGAGGAAAATACTCAGGGCCACATGACAGCATAATAAAGCATGCTGGAGGTCAACTGATCATTTTTAGTTGATGTATTTTTTTCTGCTCCTGCAGTGTCTAGAGGTGAGAAGAAAGCTCATATTAGCTATGTGAAAAGCCCCGTGAATACTCATCCACATGTGCACATCTGCCCTCCTAGGTCTGGGATACTTCCTATGGCAGAAAGAAAGAGGGAGCAGCTGTGATGCTAGTCCAGGGAAAGCTTTGACAGATAAGGAGTCATTTACATTCATAACTAAGATCTCTGGAGGCCCTCGCATTGAAAAGAAAAGATTATCTTTGGCCACATGGAGCAGTGTTTCTGAGCCTAGGTTCTGCTAAATGTTTTAATAAAGAACTAATTTTATTAATTCTACCATCTTACCCAGTTTTTAATCAGATCTTGTGTTTGGTTGAACTGTTTGAGCCACTGCAACTCACTGGCCCAGGAGAGTTCAGCTCAGATGCTGGGTTTAATCTCCAGTGAAATTGTTCTTTTAGCTCAATTTCCCGTCTGGGCTGCCTCAGGCACAAAGGGTCAAGTGATTTGAGCAAATTGTCCTTGGCTCATTCAGGATCAAAGCTCAGATTTTGCCCAGTCCCTCTTCTGTCCTCCACCCACACTGTTAAGGGATGGCTAAATCTCCAGCACCCTGCCCTGGTATGTGTAATGGGCAGTGATAACTGGAAGCAGCAAAGCAGGCCACAAGAAATCTCCTCTGGACAGATACCATGGACCACTTGAGGGCCAAGAAAAGATTAGAGATAGAGAAGGGGGTGCTGCAGTCTATCCAAGCTGAAGAAGCAGCAGATGCAATGTCTGCTTCCTCACAGGGCATTCTACTGGAGGTCAGGCCTTTGTATGTGGTGCCAAGGAAAGGTGCAGAAAAAAAGGGTGTTTCAGCTGGTGCTGTGAAGGTAAGGAACTCTGAGCTCTCCGCTTTGGTTGGCGCTGTCTCAACTTGTGTTTACGAAGGATACT
This sequence comes from Merops nubicus, assembly GCF_000691845.1. Taxonomy (NCBI): domain Eukaryota; kingdom Metazoa; phylum Chordata; class Aves; order Coraciiformes; family Meropidae; genus Merops; species Merops nubicus. The sequence continues at coordinate 4,593 of NW_008600124.1, forward strand.
AAGCAGAGGAATGGGTGTCTCCTCCCAGTATAACTTGTCTCATTGTGGAACGTCAAGTAAGACGTTATTCTCCTGTCAGTTGCAGAAAAGCCAAGAGAATCTGCCTCATAAGTAAGCATTGTCGGCAAGGCATTATGGGACTGTCAGAAGAGGATTGTTTTTTTAAGGTAGTACCCCTATTTATTTTATTGGACTATGTAGTATAAGCACTGTGAGAACTTTGTGTTCTGAACATTCCAGTGGTCAAGTTATGCCTAGAGGAGGTCAAGTATAGAACACTGAAAGGACAGAGTGTCTTCAGGAAGAGAACACCTCACACCTAAGTCCCACTAGTGCTTCTGGTTGAACTTATGCCAGAACTCTAACAAGGCTGGCAGTTTTTGGAAAACTAGGAAGGCAAAACTTAGACTCAGATATGACTGGTCTCACTTCTGCCATATTCTGTTTTATAAAATACCTTTTCTTTCTAAGCTGAGGGACAATTGAGCTGTTTTGCAGCATTTAGATTATTTATGCAAGAACAATTTCAACAGGGAAGACCTCCTCAAAATGTGATGTTGGCAGATTCAGCATCTACTCTGGGCAGTAGAAGATCATCTGTCTGGATTTCTGTAAGGCCTTTAACATAGAATCCCCACAACATCCTTCTCTCAACTGGAGAGAATTGGATCATATGCATTGTTCAGTGGATGAGGAACTGGTCTGATGGTTTCATCTAGAGGGTAGTGGTCAATGGCTCAATGTCCAGATGGAGATGGTGACAAGTGGTGTCCCACAAGGATTTATACAGGGACCAGTGCTGTTCAGTATCTTCATCAGTGGCTATAGTCAGTGGGATTCAGTGCACACTAAGCAAGCTTGCAGATGAAACCAGGCTGGGTGGTGTGGTTCATATGCTGGAGTGACAGGATGCCATCCAGAGGGACCTGGACAAGCTTGAGAAGTGCACCCGTGTGAACCTCATGCAGTTCAAGAAGGCCAAGTGCAAGGTCCTGCACTTGGATGGGGCAACCCCTGGTATCAATACAGTCTGGGGGATGAAGGGATTCAGATCAACCCTGTGAAGAAGGACTTGGGGGCACAGGTGGATGAAAAACTGGACATGAGGAGAGCATGTACACTTGCAGCCCAAGAATCACAGAATTGCAGAATGTTAGGGGTTGGAAGGGACATCTGGAGATCGAGTCCAATACCCCCTGCCAGAGCAGAACCAACTAATTTAGGGCAGGTCACTCAGGAACGCATCCAGACGGGTCTTAAAAGTCTCCAAGGAAGGAGACTCCACAACCTCCCTGGGGAGCCTGTTCCAGTGCTCTGTGACCCTTACAGTAAAGAAGTTCTTCCTCATGTTGAGGTGGAATTTCCTGTGCTCCAGCTTGTATCCATTGCATCTTGTGCTATCGCAGGGCACAAGTGAAAACAGGTTGCCCCTTTCTTCTTGACACCCAGCCCTCCTATATTTATACACATTAATTAGATTCCCCCAAAGTCTTCTCTCCAGACTAAACAGCCCCAGGTCTCTCAGCCTCTCCTCATACGGCTGGCCTTCCAGTCCCCCAGTCATCCTCGTAGCCCTTTGCTGGACTCTGTCAAGTAGATCTCTGTCCCTCCTGAAATGGGGATCCCAGAACTGGACACAATACTCCAGGTGAGGTCTCACCAGGGCAGAGTAGAGGGGGAGCAGGACCTCCCTTGTTCTGCTGGACACACTTTTCTTAATGCACCCCAAGATACCACCATTTGTCTTCCTGGCCACAAGGGCACACTGCTGTCCCATGGACAACTTGTTGTCCACCAGGACTCCAAGGTCCCTCTCCACAGAGCTGCTGTCTAGCAGATCTCTTCCTAACCTGTACTGGTGCATTTTATTACTCCTTACTAGGTGCAGGACTCTGCACTTATTCTTGTTGAACCTCATGAGGTTCATCTTGGCCCAGCTCTCCAGTCTGTCCAAATCTCGCTGAACGGCTGCACAGCCTTCAGGTGTATCAGCCAAACCTCCCAGTTTTGTGTCATCAGCAAACTTGCTGAGCAGACACTCTATACCATCATCCAGGTCGTTAATGAAGATGTTGAACAGGACTGGACCCAGCACTGATCCCTGGGGGACTCCACTAGTTCCAGGTCTCCAGCTGGACTTGGCACCACTGATCCCCACCCGTTGTGCTCTATTTCTGCAGCCAGTTCTCCACCCACCTCACTGCCTGTTCCTCTAGCTCGTATTTCCTGAGCTTGCTCAGGAGGATGTTATGGGGGACTGTGTCAAACGCCTTGCTAAGGTCAAGGTAGACTCCATCAACTGGTCTCCCTGCATCTGCCTGTGCAGTCACTACATCACAGAATGCTATCAGATTAGTCGAGCATGATTTCCCCTTGGTAAATCCATGCTGACTAGTCCTTATAATCTTCTCTTTCATGTGCTTAGAGATGACCTTCAGAATGAGTTCTTCCTAGGTGAGCAGCATGTGGGACTTCAAGTATCTAATAAGTACTTGAAAAAGGTGGATGTGGATTAACATATCCTCAAGTTCCAAAGATTTTTCAGAGGGTATGCTGAGACTTGCCTACAAGCAAAAGATGGTTGTGATACAAAACACACTACACTTCCAAAGCACAGAAGGATTTTTCAGACTGAAGGTGAAATTAAGTTGGAATGGCCTGATTGAACTGTCAGAGCTTGTGTGCATTTGGTCCAGAAAAGATCCATGAATACACTATTTCATCATGTTTATTATATTTCCTGAATGCAATCATTCCCATTGCAAGAAGAACTCTCTTCCCATGGTGGTGTGTATTTCTCCCACCCTTGACAAAACATAACAGTAGAAAGGTCCATGATGATGCACAGAAAAAGATTTTTAAAATAGTTATGACTTTAAAAGTTCAGGGTGATTTTGCAGTGGAAGCTTGTGAGTGGAAAATGATGCATTTCTCATTAAGTCCAAACCAGTTCTTCTGTCCCTGTTGATGATCTGCCCTTGTTTCAAACCAATTAAACTGGAGCTAATCTCTCTGTTGGTTTGAGACATGCTGTCTTTGTTACATATAACTCTTTTTGTGCACAAAGTTATAATGGCCTTTTTTTGTAACCTACATCCATATTGGAGAATAATCATCTTTGTACGAACACAGAAGGTCTGGTTCCTCAACCAGACAACTTTGAACTTGAATCCAAGGCCAAGTGAGGGAAAACTGAAAAGCTTCCATTGAGTTCACTGTGTATTAGATCAGGCTGTCACTGTCTACATTCAGCCAAGGACATACAGTAGCTAATTTAAGGTCTATATTGTGAATGCACTGAAAAGCACAATGACAATGCAGTATACATTCTTTTTAGCACCTGCCTTTGGTAAAGGGTGGCTAAAAAGCTTTACAGAGGAAAACTTTTCAGAAGAAATTAGACAGAATGCACATTCAATATTGACTGGCTCTAAAGAGGTCTCACAAGTACTTTATTTTTTCCCCAGGAAGTGGATAGAGTCTCAAAGGATTATTTATAAAAAGAAGTTAGGAGGTGAGTCAGATGGACAAATTTATTTCTTTCTGTATATCTCTAAATACTGCTGCTCTTGGATGTGCCTGCTGAGGGATGCATCTGTTATAGAAAAACACCAGAATATTTTTTACTGGAAAGCCACAGAACCCCATAAGCAAAGCAGTTAAGCAGTGAATATAAATTTTGAGGTAAAGTGGGCTTAGAGGACTCGCTCTACAAGCATCTCTGTAAATGTGCTGTGCTATAAATTTCTAGCTCCTTTAACTGAGCAGTCAGTACTTGGGAGTCAGATCTGAACAATGAACTCATGGTGATACATCACCACCATGTGGTCATTGCCAGGAAAATAATCTGCCGGTTAACTGGGAACAACCCGCGCCGATGTTTCAAAATTTGGGAGATGGATATCGTGGTAACAGAAGATCTTACAGCACTTGGCCACCAGCACTGCCATCATCTGATCATGTGATAGATGTCTGTGAACACTGACGCAGAAGATCAGTGCTTTGCCCAAGCTCTTGTTTACTTCAGGTCTGAAGTGAAGCCAGACACAGAAGGAAGCTCTCGTGCACCATCAGAAGCAGCAGTACTTCAGCACTTAAACCTGTCTGGCTGTGCCTCTTGTAGGTTCTGATAGGGCTGAGACATGACACATACTAGGAGTGGTATAAAGAGATTGTCCCTGCTGCTGGGAATAGCATGGGGTATTTTTCTCAAGGCAGAAATGCTGCTCTTTGGAAAGCATTCTTTAGAGGAAAGTAGTGCAGAGTATAGCAAAGGATGACTGTTTTGTTCCAGCTTTCCTGTTAATTTCTAATTCAATTTGTGGAGTGTTTTTTGGTTTTGTTTTGTTTTTTTTTTTTTTTTTTTTTTTTCAGAACAGGGCTTCCAGTGGAGTATCTAAGAGTTCAAGGAAGTTCTCCCTTTCATTAGGACTTGGTACAAAGCAGCACCTTAAAACATCCCATTCTGAAACAGCACTGGGATCACTGTGCAGAAGACTGAGCACTCTGTGTCTTTTTGTTTGCATAATGGGAGGGATCTTGTTCATTACTCTGTTTTTGCCATGCTACTGGTTTCGTCCCTACCTCCAGAAGGGAAACAATCTTTATAGTAATTTTCTGCAATATTCACTTCTGTTGGTTCTGTCTTGTGATTAGTAACTGCAGAGGAACCAAACTCCTCTGATCTTTGAGGAACTGCTCTGGCTGGGCTTTGTCTCTGCAAAGTGAAGGCTGTTGGCTCCTTGTGTTATTCTTCGTCTTCTCACAAACCCAACATCTTCTTTACTGAGAGTTATAATGAACCCCCAAATGTGAGTCTTTTACTAAGGATATTGGTAAGTCACTTGTATGTGATGGATCCAGATATGTCTGCAAAGCAAACTAAGGCAGCTGTTGCTGTATTTCAGACTCTGTATTGTGTAAGAGCATCTCTAAGCAGAGGCTCTGAAGGAAAAGAACTCTGACTGGTAGTAGAGCCATGCAGGTATTTTTACCTCCTGAAATATTAACCACTTTTGCAGGTGTATAACAGTAAAGAAGAGATAAATAACCATGCTCCAGGAATATACTCAGCCACACCAAGAAATGCTTCTGTCTAAATTATTTATCTGGTCTTTTAATAGCTCATTGCTCCAGAATGTATTTTCCTCTCATTTTTATCAGCCTAATCCTGAAAGGTGCTGAAACATTTGGTTTTCACATGCCTGAGGGTGTGGAACCATAATGAAGCCTTTCTCTATTCTGATAGCTTAAGGTCTCTTTCTCTTTGCAGCAGGGGTACAGTGTAATAAAAGCACTTTGCCATGGACGGAAAACTCTTTGAAGGGCAATATGACCTCAGTCTGTGTTAATTTAAGTGGCCCTCTTAGGAGAATGCTCTGTCATGACACCAAGAACTTCACTGTGGCTTCTTTCTGTGACTGAATTTTAGTGTGTGATGCCTGCAGATACCAGATATTCATTTGGGATAGAGATTACATGGGACAGGAACTAGAGCACTGCTTTTATGTATGGTCCCTCCACAGCCTTCAGCTGGATCAGAGGTTAAGTGTAAATCCCATGGAAATATACCAAGACCCAAAATAAATCGTTTTTTTATATTTTCCAGACTGCATATTGAATTTTTTTTTTTAAATTATGGATCTGATGAATCTTCTGTGCAGTAAGTGGCTTTCACAGTAGTTGTAACATTTAGGAGCAGGGTGTTTGGGTCAGAGTTACCAAATAGGGTCTGTATCCTCCACAACAGACACTGGAAATAAAGTGGGGAGGTGAGGGGTAATTGGGCAAGAAATCAAGCATGAAGTCCTGGTGTAATGTTCTAGTACAAAAATAATAGAGTAGGAATAGAGGCATTTTGCCTCTGGCACCTTTTGTGATGCTATAGGGATCCTGCATTAATTTCTGTTGCCCAGGTTTTAAAAAGAGTGTTAAATAAGGCAGGGTAGTAAGGAACCATGAATGCTATTCAAAAGCTGAGTAATGATGCTTTTCTTGACAGGCTTGAAGAGTTCAATTTACTTAGTTTATCCAAAAGGAGAATAAGAGACCTGGCAGAGCATCCTTCTAAAGGGCTCAGTCAGGGAACACATTAACTGATGCAGAAGCAAGAGAAAGGGAATGATGCTGCACTTCAGAGAGCTTTCTGCCCATAATATCTACTGTCCATACATAACTACTACACTAGACAAAACTCAAAAGACAGCTAGGAAGAAAAAGTGGTATTTGGGTGGCAGATAAGAAGAAATTACATTTTCTGACTGTCTTAATGCTGTATTCATGTCTATGAAAGGGCTTCAACATAAAGCATTTTGAGCAATGCCAAGCTTTTGTATTATTGATAACTGCCAAAATAAGCATCACATGTGTATCTGCTTTCCTTATGTCTCAGGATTTTCAGGGAAATAGTTAAATATCTGACTAAGCCACAGGGGAGACCTACCCTCGTTGTTGCTTCAGGCACAGGTCACTCTAACATGTTTCTGTTCTCATGTTCTCATGTTCAGTATTAAGGCAGATTGTTGGAAAATCTGGAAGATCTGCAGAGCTGCAGGTCTCTAAATCAAATTCCTGTTACCTTTCCTTTTCCTTGCCTCCATGGACAGGTCCTCTCTTTGTCCTCCCTGCTTCCAGCCATGGGTAACAGCAAAACCCTGAACTCAAGGTGTATTATACTTCCATAGATCTTGATGGATCCAGCCTTCAGGTATAGGTCCAGCTCATCTTTAACTCAAAAAATCCCATGGTAATTAATTTCAACATTTTATGAGGGTATGTGAGGAAAAGTTTCATTTTCTGATTTTAAACCTGTGGCTTAAAAGCCTTTGGTGCACCTAGTTCTTGTGCTATGGAAGCCAGCAGATAGCCTCTACTACTCTCCCCACATATTCTATGATTATGCACATTTTCAACTATTTAATTTTTTTGTATGGAAACTATCCTGTGCTGTTGATCATCTGTCATGCTTCTCTGCAGGCTTTCTGGTTCTGTCTGCTGTTGGGCTGTGATTACAAGAGGCACAGACAGCTCTACACACACAAAAGAATTTGAACATAAAGTCATAATGATGTTTTGTTTAATCTAATCTTTCTTCAGTGATTCAGTTTGCCTTTTCCAGAGTCACGGCATGAACAGTCACTACAAGATCACTTTTCTGAGTGTTGAAATCCGATTTGGAGGCTATTGCTGTATCTAGATAGTTATGCTTGGATTTATTTATATTCATTGCTTTGGTTTTATCTAAGCAGACTTACCTCTGTTATGTTATTAGCCAGCTACTTAGCATCTTATGATTCTTCCAGGGATTGTTAATTTTAACATAACACCACGTGAACAAAAGGCCTCCTGTTTGCAGTTAGTTTGGATTCAGCTGTGGCACAGAAGGTGCACAGAAACTCACAGCTACCTCCATGTATGTGTACCTTTAAAACCTCTCAGTGTACCCTGATGGTTAGAGAACTGTTGGAGATTACACCATGAGCTTTGGGTGGAAAAGCAGCAGAAATGCCTAAATTTATGTAAATAGTTCTGTATCTCTTTAATTTTTCATATTTCCCACACAGTCTTGCCTGATCAGTGGGCAACCAATGTGCCTCTTTGAGGTTAACACCCGTGATCTGACTCCAGAAAGTCAATGGCTGAGTGATTACAAGGATCTCTGAATTGCTCACTGTCCTCCACTAAATTCTGAATCTTTAAGAAATACACCTGTTAGTTCATCAAATTCTGCACAAGAAGTGTGCACAGATTCTCTGCTGCTCAGTGCTTATTTTGGTCACCACAGATGAAGCATGCATGTTCCCACCACAGCACCAGCAGACTTTTCTGGCAGCAGAGGATGCAGCTCAGACAGGGCGAGTGGACATTACTGCTGGTGTAACAGAGGTGACAGGGTAGCCATGCCCTCACAGTGCGCAGGAAAATTAGTAGGATCTCAATTATTTGAATTCATGAGATGTTTCAGCCTCTGCAAAGCCCAGATGATAAATGGAAATATCAATTAGCCAGTGAAAGGGTCCTAACAGTCAAGCAAGCCAACTAAACAAATGCTTGAAATAGGACTATGCTAGTTCAGCTGAGCTTGTTAGCAATGGCAGTGACCATTTTGGGGTTAAAGTGCGTTCATCAGAACACTTTGGTAAAAAGCATCCTTGCCATTAGAGGGCACCAAATCACTTTAAAATGTGCCACAGGACTGGGAATTTGTACCCAACCTTTGCAGAGCCCGAGCCCTGAACTGTCTAGCCACAACTCAAATGATTTTGCAGCCTACTTGTGTCTCAGTGTCCTCCACGAGCCTGCTACCGTTTTGGCCCCAAATCCCACCAGTGTAGCTGGCAAGCTCTCACAACTGCCAGATTTCAGAATGGAAGACATGCAGCCTCCTTCCTGCCAGGGGAGCACAGGCAAAAGCTTATTTACATATGTTTCTTCCCTGTCAGCCATACAGCCTTTGGGGATGGAAGCTATGTTGTGCAAACAGCAATAAACTTGTGAGGTTTGAAGGGCATGACAGGGAATGTCACCTATTAAAAGCTAAGTAGGCTGAGAAATAAGGGAGTGGGTGGAGTAGAGCTGTTGGGACACTGCCTTCCTGCTGTTGGCCTTAGAGCTACCCTTCTCAGCTACTATTCACATTTCATGCTATTTGTCCATGTTTTACTTTGGTCACCTTAGTCTTGGGTTCATTTTTCTGTTTCTATTGTCTTGCTCACCTTGTGCCTTTTCGTTTCTTCCTGGATAAAAACTGGTTTCAGTTGCAGTGGGGCTGAAGGAGGCTGCCAAAGGGAGGGACAGGCTGCACAGAGAGGTCCTCCATGAAAACTTTTCCATCTGGGCCACGGCTGAAGATCTTGAGCTAAGATTCAGTCAAAACCTTGAGTTAGGATTTGGGTTAGGACAGAGACAAAGCCTACAGCTGCAGTTTGGTTTGGGCTGCAGAGGGGTTACTGAAGGATGCTCAGTTTAAGCATCTTCTAACAAGTGATACTTAGACTCCTGTTAATATTTGATAGAAGAAAAAATAATGAAAAAAAAAATGCTTCATTTTTAGGGAAAATGGAACAAGGCCAAGCAATTAGACTGCTGGGAACCTGGAGTAGCTCTGCTAAAATTAAATGAGTTGCTGTTGCTGTGATTTACTCTATTTCACAGCCTTTTAATTCTGTTGAGTTTGGCAGGGTTATCCTAGATCTATACCAGGGTGAAAGGTCCTTTGACTCTGCTCAGAGAGCAAAGTCTGGTGCAGCTAAGCATAAGGAGAGATGTGTGTTTTATTATGGAGCTGAGTTGTACAACCTCTAAATTATGTCACCTGCTGTGGATCTTCTCTGTGAGTTCTTAAATATTTGAATAAAAAGATATTTCTGAAACATTTCTAGCTGGCTGTGAGGATCAAAGTGTGATGTTGACATTAGTATTCTTTGAAGAGGGAGAACTCCTCACAGTGTTTGGGAGCTTTTTCCCCTTGCGTCTCTCTTTGTGGGTATGTGAGATAAAGCAGTGCCAACTTCTTTAAAAAGGGAAAAGAAGACAGAGAACCAGCATCAGGAACATCTCACAGCAACTCTGAAAAACTTAGGTTAGTCCCAGATGAATTTATACTGCTGAAAAATCTCTGCAAAAAAAAAGCTGCAATCAACAATGTGCAGAGGATGCAAGAGAAAAGTATGGGATATGATGGTGTTGTGACTGAGATTCAGTGTTGTGGTGTGCAAGGAGTGATAGAAATTTACACTTTTTAATAACGAGAATCCAAATGACAAACTTTACCCTTGAGTGTAACAAAAGATTTATTTAGAAAAGGTCCTTTTTGTGCTTTAATGCAAATGAGGTCCTAATGTGGGATTTATATTTGCTAATTTTAGGTGTCTACAATGCAGTGTGTGTGAGTGAGGTGTCTAAGCTCCTCTGACAGTGGATATCTTGTCAATAAAGTAAATTGTATTTAGGAAGTGATTCATTGGATCACATGTGAGAGTGTATTGCACTATAAAAGCATACCCTAAATTACATTAACTCACCAGTGACTAAAAGCTGCTTAGCCAATGGACATAAATGTAGACACTCACACTGTAAACACTTGCATCTATTCTGAAGCCTGCTTTTAGTATCTCTGAAGCTGCTTATTTGGAAGAAATGACCAACCATCAATCCTAGAAAAAGTTTTCAGTATTTCTTATACATCTGTTTTACAGCACAATGAAAATAATGTCAAAAACATTGAGGAGGAAGATCATTACTAAAGATACTGTAGCTGGAGGTTAGATGTTTCAAAAACATCATCTAAATTCGGGTGCTTGGACAGTATTTAAACCAAAGACAGACTGTAAAAGGACATGATCCCACTAGCATGAGTCTGAGAAGCTCTGAAGTCTGAGTAGTAGCTAAAGTTATAATGATCTTTGTAACTAAAAAAAAAAAAAAAAAAAAAAGAGTGAGACCTCTTGAACAAGGATTTTGAATTAGTAGATCTTGGCTTTGAGTCTGACATCTTCATTCTCCTCCATATACACTATGAAAAAAATGTCTTCAGTGGTTATACACTGATGAAATCCAGGTTAATTCCACTACTTGAACATCTTCCAAGGCTCAGAGTAGCTGTCTAACAATTTCCATGTATTATACTAACTACCTTTCAAGACTAATGTCATCATTTAAACCCAGCTGTGAGCTGGGTACCAAGTGGCTGCTTGCTCATCCTACCTCCACCCCCTTGAATGGGAAGGAAAAAAATACAAAACCCATTGGCTGAGATAAAGAGAATTTAATACAACGATGCAAAAGGAGCAATAAATAACAGTAATAACAGTTATGAAACAATATATAAAGCAAGTGATACAAAGGCCATATTAGCTCCAAGTGGCAACAGTGACATGACCCCCAACCCTCTCCTGAAACACACATACCCCTAGCCCATTCCTTCTTTTGTGGGTGTGACATTATTGGCTGGTTTGGTTGTCTGGGGAGAATTAACCCTACTCTAGCCAAACCAGGACAACTAAGAAGTGGGAACTGAAGTGCTGACATATTGAAAATCATAAAACATATGAGGAGTCGAGGACTGTGACTTCAAACTCTTAGTCCACTAAATTACAATGTTATACCTAGCAAAAAAAATAGCATGATGTTCCTTAACTCCTAATACCTTTGCAAGATGGAAAGGCAGCCTGGCTGCATGATCCTCGTGCTCACAAAAAAAGCTTGATTTCTAGGTAGAGCTTGTAATTCTCAAGGCTAGACAAAGTTCTACTTGCCCAACTTGTCACACAAGAAAAGTTCTCTGATTTGCTGTGTTTTTGACCTTCTGACTTTTCCAATACTTTTGTCTACCCATGCAGATGCTGGTAATGGATGTGACAGTTGGTTTCAGACAGGAAGATGCTATCTATCAGTTAGTATCTTGAAGCATTCCTTCTGAAGAAAATATGATGAACTGTTTTCCTGGTATCTCAGGTTTACTTAGTCATGGAAGGATGACAGCTGCACTTTTTATGATTGTGTGGATTTCACTTTGAGGAAAAAGCTATTACTGAATATAAAAAAAAGTAGAATTGGACAGTCTTGTAATGTTCCATCGCACATCTTGTAAATCCTATAGGGTGGGGAAGATACATCTATTGTCTTGCTCATGTACAAATGGAGATAAAAAACTCCTTTGATCAACTGACATCAATGGATTGACTCACTTTAGGACTAGAAATCTTAGAAAATGGCTTCTGGAGTTTATTTCTACAAAAGTGACTTTGGTGATAAGATAAAACAACGGTTAAGGTGTGGATGGTAGAAAGTGGAGGCCAGTTCAGGGAGCTGTTCTAAAAATGTAGGCTCAAAACCAGCTTCTAAAATTTGAGAGAATATGGTAGGTCATATTTGGATCTATTTTCTAGAAATGCTGACCACCTGCAGCTTTTATTGGCACTCTAGAAGTTCATGTCTTGACTATGTAACCAAAATCAGGCACTGTGAAAAAAAAAAATGTTGAAAATCTCCTTCTCACCAATTCATTGTCTTAAAACTTATCAATCAGTCCCTGCTTCAAGATGGTACGCTGTGGCTTCACAAATCAATGATTTTGAGCTAGGATGATACTATGGTAGAAAGACAAATCCGTAAACTAGAGACACTTCCATTAAGATGAGGAAGAGTGTGACAAACTCAGTTTTCAGGCATGCTTCCTAAGATCTTGGCACATACTAGAGACCCCCCCTGAGTAAATATTGTCTTGGAAAGGTGCTTCTTCTTCTTCTTTCGACCCCCATGACACCTGCTCTTTCCTGACTCACACTACCTATATAAATGCTCTTGGTTATTCTTTTGATCCTCTGGAGAACGTGCAAAGAGCTGAAACATTTATGGTTCTGCTTATAGAGTCAGTACAGGTCTGGCAGAGGACTACCTTCTTGTTATGCAGGAACTCTAGAATCATGCTGAGCTCAAGATAAGGAAAAGACAAATAAATGTATTTTTTCACTACATCCCACATAGACAATGTTATTTCAAAAGTGGTAAAGAAATGACAGCAATCAAACAAAGCAGCTCTCATTTCTGGTCTCCAGATAGTAAAATATAAAAAGCTTCCCATGCTTTGTCTCTTTTTATGCTGCTGCCTCATGGTGAATTTCCTGACAGAGGGTAAGGAGAAATTTTAAACAGTGTTAAAAATGATCCTATAGGGCAATGCACTATTGCACTGTGCTTAAGTACATTTGTTCAGGTCACCTCTGACGGGCCATTAGTTTGTGCTGAGACCCAGTGGAGGCTAAACTGATGAGCACTGGCAGTGGACAGCCCCTCCAGGACATCTCTCAGGCAGACTCCTGGGAGAGGCACTCCGTTCTCCTGGCTTTCCTGGTGCCTGCATATGTATGCATATTCATGATGGGCTATTCTTTCGAGCAAAAGAGAAAATTTCTTTAGAAAACTGCAGCAGCAGAACAGGGCTGTGCTTTCAAGTATTTTGTCTTTCCCAAAAGAAAATAGCTGATGCCATGAAAAGTTTTGTGCAACCGTAAATGTGCTCAACTGTGCTATAATGTTTCATGGAGGGGGATTTTTCTTTCCCAGCCCAGCTGCTGAATAGTTTATGCCTCCAGGCTCCATAAGGAATTGAGAAATAGGACCAGGCATCATAATTTTTTTTTTTTTTTTTAATTTTTCATCCTATTTGCAATAATCTGGGATACAGAAACTCCCCCGTGTCAAAGCACAGCCCCTTCCTCCAGTCTGAAATCGTATGCACAGGCACACACACACACTTCTGTAACTCATATCTCCTTCAAATAGTATTTGTGAAGAAATATTTTGGAGGGAAATGTCCACACCAAACTTCACACAACAATATAATTGATTGTTTTCAAAGGGTATTGCTGTCAGCTTGGGACTAGTGCTGACTATAAGAAGATAACATTCTGTGTGTAAGCATGTACCTAAGTTTCCACTTTCTGTTTATATATACATTTAATGTGTTTTTTGCTTTCAACAGCAAAATACTTCATTTGGAAAAAAGAGATCTGCTAATATGGAAGTTGTGAGATTTGAGATTTTCCCCTTTTGACTAAGACATCCCAAGAGACAAGGGAAACATCTCAGGTTTGTCCTGAAATGTTCAGGTTGTCAAGTCTGATGTTCAGCCATTGACAATGGAAAGCAAAACTTTCTTGTGGTAAAAGCAAGCGTAAAACTTTTGTAATAGGCAATTAATTAGGCATATACATGCAAATATGTAAAGATAATTTTCCTAAATTCAGCTGAATTTTATTCCTTGGTCTTGAGGATAAAACTAGTTGAGTTTCCAAGAGTCTCTTCAACAATGTTCCCTATGAATACTTGGTTATTTTTGTCTTTTCCTGTACAGATGATGTTCTGCTTCAAGACTATGACTAATCCTCCCTCCTATAAATTCCTTTGCTTTTTGTCCTAGCTGTACCTGGTGGCTCTGAGTTGCTCATTGTCTCTGGATGTGGAGGGACAGACAGATTGATGAAAGCCATTTTTAGTGTTATTCTTGAAGTTTCCATGTTCATCTCATCCATGGGTGACAAGGCGGGGTGAATCAAAAGGTTTATTTTTACCCCTTCTGAATTTTTCCTTAATGGTCATGTTTATCTTGCTGTCCCTCAGAGACTACAGGAAGGTGCTGTTCCACAGAGCCCAGGAACTGCATCAGCTTCCTCACTTTCTGCAATCACCCAACGCATCCTTACCACTGGAAAGGACCACAACATTTTCTCCTTTTTGGCCTGTTTTATGGAAAATACTGTTTTGCAATGATACCAGTTTTGAAATGGCAGCTGATGTGGGTGATTTCTTATCTGCTTCTCTGTGCTTTGCCCCAGGAGCTGACCTCTTTGTGCACTGTAAGAACACAGCTCATAGCTTCTCAAGGTCTCCAACAGGCTGCTTCTCATTCCTTCACACATGGCTTGTGGGGTCTGAGAAAGCTGCTTTGCAGCCTTTTGCTTTAGACCATCAAGATCTCTTTTTTCCATCAGTAGAATGACCTTGGAGCTCAAAGGCACATTCCAGGAAAAGCTCTTGATGCTGAGGAACTTGCCTCTAATGAGAGGAAGGAATTTGTCATTGCTTAACTAGAATCTCCTTTGCAAGTTGAGACTTACTGCTCTGGGATGGTATGTTCTAAGCCTTTCACATTCCCCTACTGATTTTCACACCTAAGAACATGACAGAAGCAACTGTCTCTTGCCTTCAGGGTTTCCATCTGCAGATGGAAGGGTGAACTGCCATATTGTATCTTGATCCTGACTCTCTGCATGAAATTGAGTTACATTTTTCCACATGCCCTGGCACTGATCAAAGCAGTTGTATTATAGAATCAAACTTTATGAAATAAGTCTAAGTAAAGAAACAGATAGGGCTGAGGAGTGTTTATCCAATTTGTAACATCTTGAACTCACCCACTTATAATGGCATCAGATATTGCTGTAACTTATCAGAGAACAAACACACTAAACTATTTGATAATGCAAATGGGTCCCTTGCTAACTGTACATCTGCTACTCACTGTCATTGGTTCTAAGCTCTTTGACCTGAACTGCTTGTCTCCTTACAGCAGCATCAAGAGGCCAGTGACTCTGCTGCCTATGGCTCCCTTTTCACTGAGCCCTTGTAGGAAAGGTCCCAGTCCACATCTCTGCCCCATCTTGAACATGTGATGCTAATTGCAAAAGCTGATGTGAAATGGGAATGAAGGACTCAGCCAGGGTGGCCACGGCTGTGCCCAGACTCTGTCTGGGGTGCATTGGCACAGCTGGCTCAGGCTGAGGGAGTGTGAGAGCTTCTGCTTTCCTCCTCTGGTTACCCTGCTTGAGCGGGCTTCTTTTGAAGCAGCGTGTATGCGAGGTAAATATGAACTCAGGTTGTGCTATGGAACAAACTTAAATGACAACATCTTCATACCTTCAGTGCCAGTTCTGTTTTTTCATTATCAACACAAAAGCTTTCCTCAAGCAAGGTTTGTGAATACTCAGTGTTGCAGGTCATTTCTAGGATGTATCTGCAAGCGGAATATAAATGCCTCTCTGAACAAAGAGAAATGACATGTCATGGTGATGTAGTTTTGTTTTGCTGTTTTGGTTTTGATATTTTGGGATTTTTTTTCCTTTTTTTCTAAAAAAAACCCCAAACAAACAAACAAAACCAAACCTGTTTTCAAGTAAAGTGAATTTCCAAGTTCATTTGTCTGGTAGCTGAAAAAGACCAACCACTCTCTTGCTGTTGCAAGATGACAGGGGAAGCAGTTGCATCATGACCTCTTCACGTGTCTGGAAGAGAAGAAGATGAAAGGTTCAAATATACAGGGAAAAGAAAACTATGCTAAAGACCTGCAAGGATGGATTTGGGCTGGATCATACATCTATGAACACTGGAGCTGGAATTGAACAAATCCCTTGTCTTTCAGTTGTTGGGAAACAGTCCCATGAAAAGGCTGTGATCTACAGCTAGTGAGCTTATCAGGAGTTTTGCAAGGTACTTGCAGGTACTTGCAAGCCTCGCTTTGCCCCCCCTGTTACTGCAAAGAAGAGCTCAGACATCTGTGCCAACCCCCATGAACAAGGGTTAGGCATAGACCCAAAGTATTGCACTCTGGAAGTTCTGGTAAGTACAAGCATACATTTTTAGAGTGTCATAGGGTAAAAATCATGCAAGTGTCAAATATTTTAATTATTCTGTTTTTCCACAGAGTACTGTTACCATCTACTCGAGCTCAAAAGCCTTAGTATTTATTTTTTATTTGTTTAAGATCGCAATTAGAAAATAAAATAATCTTTGCATTATGCTTCTTGTTTGGGAAGGTCATCATGCTACAGAACTTGCATATTCCATCAGTAGCTTCAAATGCCTATCATCTTGGTGGGAAGTCGACAAAACCAGGAACTGGATATCTATCTATGTACTTAGACCACTGTGAAGCCGTCAAATATTCTGAAGACTACTGCACCAAAACTGTCTGATCCAAGCCTTGGTGTAATCAACAGAAAAACTGCTGTTGGATTCTGCTGAACACAGTCGATGATCCATTTTTCTTAATTTCTGAATTTCTCCTTTTTCCCATTTCTACTTTGTCTTAGAGGGAGAACAGCTGAAAAATCATAAGAAAAATTATTTTTTCTGTTCTTTTCAGGCCTTTGATGATTTCTTCCCTGTAGTTACAAACCATTCACCAAGAATGGCTCATTAGTAGTTTTCTCAGAGCCAAAAGTTTTGAACAGCTTGGATAAACTTCAGTTATGCATCAAATTCACAGGACTAAATCATCCCAAGGCACTATGATGAGCAGTTCCTACACAGTCCTGTGCTAGAGTATTGTGGCTACATACCCTATACAATGAACGGCTGCCATAGGAGCAAATCATAAGTAGGTACTCTTCAAGAGCACACTAGCTGTTTTTCAGCATTATCTTCTCTATGGCTTCGCCATTTTATTTTAGCATCAGAAGAATACTCAAAGCAATTTTAGGTCCATGCTAGCCAACGGTTGCTATCTTTGAATTCTGTCTTTGTTGCCATGTGTGCTGTTCCTGAGAACTCTTCAAATGTTGAGACAGCAATGTCATGAAAAATGCTCATCCTCCTCTGATCATAGTAATTTTCAGGATAACTATGACATTCAGATTCATAGATCCATTCTCCTACTACCTGCTGGTTTGTTTGTTTGTTTGTTTTGGGGGGGGTTGTTTGGTTTTTGTTTATTTTTCTTTTTTCCTTTCTGAAGAGGCTTTTATTTAATGGTTGCATTTATATGGCTATGTGGGGTATCAGCAATGTTTGTGGACTGGTAGGAGTGAATCTGCATAACAAACCAGCTAGTACTAAAGACCTAATATGCATGCTATTCACAATTCAGGGCTATTCTACTCTGAGCTAGCTCTAGTCTGGTCTTGCAGAGCCCTTTGTGGTGCAGTGCAATGAGGTATGCTCCTAAAGCACACTTCCCACTTCAGTTTCATCTGACAGGAATCTGGCTCATGGTCTCTAAGACAGATTCATGATGGGAATCAAAATACAGTAGGTGGAGATAATGTGAGTTTTGTTTCAAAAGTATATTCTTGATCCAAATTAAAGCCCTGTTGTAGATACATCCTGAGTGATCCTCGGGAAGGATTTGGAAGGGATGAATGAGGTGTCAGGCTGTAGACAGCTACTGCTCAGAATAGAGCAGTGTCTCAAGCAGCTTGCATTGCTGGAGGGAGGAGACATACAAGTTTTATGCCAAATGATGCACTCTGAGAAACCACAAGGCATCCTACATATTCAGCATGCAATGAAGTCTCTGATGAACCAAAGCTGTTCATCTGTTTCCTTCTCCATTGAAAATGCAGTCCATGTTAATTTTCCTCTCTCAAAAGTTCTGCTAGCAAACTGTGGAAAATGCATGGTTACAGAAAGAAGCTCTGCTGGGTCATACGTAAGTTGCATTTTCAACTAGATGGGCAAATGTCTTACAGCTCAGCAGTCCAGTGCATGGTTGGACAATGTGATTTAATAAGAATCCAGAGTTTCACAGAGGGACACCGTTCTGAAATAGTAACTGACACATATAGCAGCTGCACTCTGCTTTTCAGTCATTTTTTTCCACCATTTTAATGAATGTTTTATGTTATCTTTTCTTGCTGCCTGATTGTCCCAGCTCCTGTTACTGAACACAAGGGCTGCCTTTCACAACCTGTATCACTCCAGACTCCCATAATATAATTCTGGAAATTCCAAGGCACATATACACTTCACGGTCACTCCCAGGCAACTCAACCCTCTTGGAGTTAGTAATTTTACTGTATTTCATTCCACGAAGGAAACTCTACCCCCAAAGGAAGCAGTAAGCCTTGGCCACCCCTATAGCTGATAACAATCCAAGACTTTCATCACATTTTTTTGACCCATTCTTGGCTTTCAGGAATAACAACAGCTGCTGAAAGCAATACAATTTTTAGTTGTGCTTCTTTACCTTCCCCCTAGCAAGCATCCTTATGAGAGGCTGTGGGATTAAATAGCCTTGAGGTAAATCAATCTCCAACAGCTGTTGCCTCCAGCATTCTTGGCTGTCAGTGACTTCATTGAAAACGTATGAGTGATCTTTCAACATGTTCACAAGTGGAGAAACGTGTCAACTGGGAAATCTTCCTCCCCCCCAACCATATCTTTGTGAATGTATGTGGATGGTTGAATAGATCCTCAAAAATCCCAGTGGTTCCATGACATTTCTTTCTTTATCTCCTCAGTTCTGTTTGTTAATCTTTTCTTTAATGCAAAGATAGCTCTCAAAAGGATGAGCATGAGTTATGTTTTGTCAGCCTGAATTTCCCCTTTGAGAGACGTTTGTTTGGATATGTAAATCAGCTTTTATAATGCAAGAGGCTGGGGCAGAGCTGACTTGATGAGGACTAAAGTCAGGAATGCAGACTGAAAACCAAATACAAAACTGGAGACCATTACAGGCAGTCCCCATTTCACATCAGTGTAAGCAGCTTTTATTTGGTAGTTGCTCTGTAACACCACCAATCCTGAGCGCTTAAGACACACTTGGCACATGCTCTCTTTCC
>NW_008600124.1:23681-43782 GCF_000691845.1 Merops nubicus
TAGCATTGCTAGCTGGGACTATGTCTACTCAACATCATGTTCAAGACCAAGGCCCATGACTGTGGAAAGTGGGAATACCCCTAGCTCATGGTCCAGCCCTTCTTTCCTTGGCATCAGCAGAGCTGCTCCCACCCTGACAGTGGGGACAGGAAAGGTCATGGAGGCAGTTCACCCAATGGATGGTATGAGACTGTTTTTTAGCAAGGACAGAAAGTCTGCTTGTGTTTGACTCCATATCTATGCTAAAATAATGATGTCTGGGGAATCTAATAAAGTTATTTTTTTCTTTGCTCAAATCATTTTAGTACCCAGGCTAGCAGCTGCATACTTTGTATGTACCTGAAGCTGCCTCTGATCCTGTTTATACCTTGATAAAACTCCCTCTTAAGTTTATTCCCATTTTTCATACCTGTTAAAAAAACTTACTCCTTTGAGAACCTTGCTTCTGCTTTCTGACTAAATACATCTAGGCATAATTTGCATGTATTTGTTGTTATGATAAATATTATCTTTTAACTTAGATGTCTTTTGTCCATCCCTGATTTCTGGTGCTGGCTTTTGTGCATCCTTGACTTTGGTGTATCAAAGATCACTCTTGCTTTTTCTTGTCACTTTCTAACAGCCCATTTTCAAATGAGCTGCTATAGTAAGTGCAATCTGCAGGCTGGGAGTGAATAGGACTTATCTTGGGAGTGGATCTCTGGCTCAAGAAAGTGTTTCTTTGAAGTTGAGCTGCTATGCCCAACTTCTATTTAAATAGACAATCTGTTAATTCATTTCTATTTTAAACTTGCTGGTTTCCTCTATGTTGGAAATAGTGAAAACGCTCTTGGAGCAGCATAAACTGGATATATTTCACTTCCTGGAGATTTGGAATTGACAGAAAGATTCTTAATCTGTTATGGTTTTGCTTCTTCTCTTCTGTTAAGGTGAAAAACACCTTGTTTGAAATGCTCACTTAGGCACTTGCTTTTACTAAAACACAATATTGTTTGCATATTCCATGCTGAATTCAGTCTTTGGCTATGTTGTACCTATATAGCCACGTAACTTGCCATTGATATTCTGTGCCTGAAATCCTGGTCTCACATCCATCGGCACTGAAACACTGATTAGCTTCAACAGAATGAATTTTTCATACTGCAGGTTTAACAGATGTGAACACTGCAAGGTAATTATATCTCTCATAAAAATCATCAGTCTCTTTCAATAGAATCATAACTCAAGGATTTGGAGGATGATTTTCTCTTCTAAAACACTTTTTATCTATGACTTTAAGGAGCTCAAAAAGCAGACTGCAGCATCTTTTCTTCTATTTTGAAGTCAGGGAACTGCCACAGCAAGTTTTGGGGACACTGTGTCAACCAGTCTTTCCTTCACTCTTGATCAAACTAAATTTCTAGTTCTGCAAAGTTTTTGTCATCTTGGAAGTGTTTAGTGTGATTCTGCTGGAATTACTGGGTATCACATAGAAACCTGGTGCAGTCTTCAGCAGCTGTATAAAGTGTGTTGAGCCAGAGTGGATCTGTGCTGTCTTGGCTGAAGATTTACCAGGCTCTCATGCTTATGCTGCTTCACAGGAGTGAGACTTGCAGACTGGACAGAAGTCAGATTTGTGAACCAGGAAATTTCTCTTGAGATCACCTTTATTTCCTTCTACAGTGTGATGCTGAGGTGAAAAAATGACAAGCTGATCAATGAGAGAGGCTTTCATTGTACTGACTGTCCTTTATTAGGAGATTTGAGGTCTTCTGAAACATTAATAAGGATGAGTCAGCTGTGTTAATTTATACTTCTAGTTCACAAAACTGGCCAAGCATCTCCTATACAGTGTTTCAAAAGTACCCTGAAGGCTGAATATGAATTGCTTGGGAACTATTTCGAAGTCTTGACTGGAAAAAAAAAAAAAAAAGCAAAACTTTTATGAATAGCTGTCTTATGCCATGGGTCAGAAGAATTATGCTGACTAAATGATGGAGCAGAAGGAAAGGCAATTTTCTGCATTGACATAATATGACTGCAGTGAAATTTTGCATCAGTGTTTATTATGCATAGGACTCTACCTGATTCCCCTGCAGCCAAACCACTGTTATCCTTGACCACCATAAGACACCTAATTGCGTGGTATCACAATTACTGGGTAAAGCAGAGAACTGAATTGCCTGGCTTGAGGTCATGCTGCTGATCAGCGGATGCTGGAGTTATTTATAAGAAACACAAAGAACTGCTTGTTATGTTCCCACCAACATGAAGAGCTCCAAAGGGACTTACATCTTGCAAGTTTTACTCTCTTCATTTTGTTAAGACAAGGGCTTGAAAATTTTGTCCTTCGGATGTACATTTACTTTGATTATTATGGTGGAACAGGAAGAGACATTTACAAACTTCAGAAAATATGTGCAAGGGCTTCTCGAACTGGAGATTTTCATTTTCATATTTGACTCCAATTAAAAAGCAAAGGCAAAGTCTTTGTGGAGAAGAGATATCTTACCCCCATGGCTCAAATGAACTGTCTGCAGTATATCAGCAAGCAGTGCTCTTCCCAAGTACTTTCGTGAATGTCAAGGTAACAATGTCTTTCACCCAATTAATCCCACAACTCCCATTTGACTGTGCTCCCACTCTGAAGACCTTAGGCCAGCAGGCCAGATCTCTTCTAGTAATTAGCCTTTAACCCTTCCAGCCTTTGCTTTTTCATTTGCCACTGACTCTGTGTCAGACAGGAGTTTTATGCTTCTCTTAAAGCCTATTTCACAATGGCTCTGGCTTGACCTTTGGAGTATGTACATTTATAAGGAAATTGTTTGAGGGACACATTTTAGCTGCTATTTAAAAACGTAAGTGTCGGGACTCCCCTAGAAAAGTAGTATAATGCTTGCCTTTATCTCCAGATGCAATTTTGTCCTCCTGGCTACTTTTTATTTTGTTCTATATGTCTTTATGACATGTAGAAAACTACAAATATGGTAACAATTGTTATAGTCTGTATGTATTAGAAGCAAATAGTGCCCCTTTTGCAAGTTCAAAGACAGCAGAATGCTGTTCTCTACATTCAACACCAACTAGTCACTACTATGCCCACATCATAAATTAACTTGTGTATACGAAGAACATTCTTCTGTCTTAGACAGAATCAGAGCAATTCATCTATGTATCAAAAGTGGTTTCCTACAGTTATCAATGGACAGTAGCAGAAGTGGACCTGTGGAGATGCATTGCTTTTCAAAAGGCTGTGGTCAGCATCATAATGAAGTCCCAGATGACCATCAGTTTCAATGGTGGATGAAAATCTTGATCCAAAACCCCAGTGACCTTTAGGTCTCCTGGATCCAGAAGCAGCCTTTCAGGAAGAGACTGTCTGACATTTCAACCCCAAAGAAACCAAATTTGAAGCAATTCCAGAATGATAAGCCAGCTTTTAGATTTTTATTTCATTTGGCAGGATCTTCTCCAGCTCTAGATGCAGTTCTGAAGGTTGCTAACTGAAGTTGCTAAATTTAGAGGTAGATCTAGATTCCCAGAAAGATGATTGAGATCCCTGGGCACGCAGTTGAACTGGACTTATTTGAATGTGGGTAACTGATGACAAAGTTGGTGTGATGTTCTTCCACTGTTCCCTGAGAAATCTGTTCACTACACTCATGATTTCTGGGACTTTTGCACTTCCATTTATTTTCCCAAAGTGAGGTAGATGAGACTCAAAATAAATACAGGTGGGTAAGAAGAGCAGAGGACTTTATACTCATGGAGCTTATATGGAATATTCAAATAGCATATTTTAAATCACTGCAAATTTTATCGTGCCTAAATGCAGACTTCACAGAAATCCCCAGAAGTGATATGAAGTTTCTGGTCTGCTGTTGAAGGCCCTTTCCATGAGGGCTGGTAGGATACCTAAAAGCAACTGTGCTAAACACAGAGGAACAAGACTCAGGCACACACTGAGTGTACACTTGCATGTGTCCTAACGTCTTGGTGTGCACTCCTATAGTTTGCTTCAGAGCTGGTCCTGAAATCACTACATCAAAGAGCAAGTGTGGTTTGCAGTCCCTAATAAATTACAGTGGGGATGTAGTTCCTGCTTAAATGAAGCTAAAGAAGCCTCCATTGTACAAAGATGGATAGATCATCCAGTCATTTCTAATGAATGAAGGTACATTTCTGTCCTTGAAGTACTTCCCTATTGCAGGGAGGATAATTTGGGAGGAAGGGTAGAGAAGGACCAGTGAGTGTGATGCTAAGTTGAGCTATGAGCCAAGTCGTCTCAGATAGAGAGTACCCAGGCACCCCAATTCATAGTGTCATAGGATCATGGGGAAATTCTGGTTGGACGAACTCTATGGAGGTCACCTGAACTAACCTCATGCTTAAAGTAAAGTTAGCTTCAAGGTCAGGCTGAGTTGCTTGGGGCTTTATCTGGCCTGTTCTTCATAACCTCCAGGAGGAAGCTGCATAATCTTGCTGGGCAACTTGTTCCCCTGCTTTATTGTTCTTATCATGAAAGAGATTTTTTCTGAACTTTTCTTGTTTCAGCTTCTCTCTGTTGTCTCTTGTTCTTCCATCATGAACCACTGTGAACAGTCTAGCTCTGTCTTATAGATGACCTTCCTGCAAGCACTGGAAAGCTGCTATTAGATCCTTCTGATGCCTCCTTTTCCCTAGGCTGAGCAAGCCTCTTCTCAGAGGTCAAGCACTCCAGCTTGTGACCATCTTAGTTCCTACAAAAGCTCGTGGATTCTGCTCATGGTGACATAGCTGCAGATCTACTCCAAGTAAAATCATCTATTTTCCCCAACCCAGCAGAATTGTGTTAGTAACTGTATGTGACTGCATAGAAGTTTGTTTTTTTTCCCCAGACAATCCATAACCACAAGTAGATATCAATTGCATTCTGACGTGACAGAGATTCTGATCCTGAAAAATTAGAGTTGATGTCCAACGGGAAAACATAACTACAGAAAAAATCCCGAACAAAGCAGCTGTTACAAGTGTATATTTGTCCATGGAGTCTTGAGGTTGCAGTCAACCATTAGCCATTAATCATTAAGCAAACTGGTTGGTGCTTAGTTGTTTTGTCCTGAATAGCCAGTATGCTTACCTTAACAATATAATAATAATAAAAAATAAAACCATTTCTTGCTAACTGCTACTATCACTCACAGAAAGATGCAGAATGAACTGCACAGTCCTGGAAATTAATTCACTCCCTGAAGCATTTGAAATGGAGATGAACAAAATCTATACAGTGTTTTGTGAAGGAACTGCTGAAATTAAACTACTGAAAAATGGTGGTAAGCAAGAAGTAAATTAAGTCCTACAATTGGAGATAAGTCTTTATCTTTAGCATAAGTCTTTTTGGTAACTTCAAAGACCACTCGTTTTCCTAGCTAGTTTGCTTGCCTTTAATGAGTCACGTTTCAAAGTAACAATAAAATCATATATTTCAGTGTTTTTAATGATTTTTTTCTTTTAAGTCCAGTGAAAAATATGCATAACTAGCGTTTCATTTACTTAGAAGTACATTTGTTGTCCTTGAATTTCATTTGTCTTCATTAATACCATTTCAGACTTTTGCAGAGTATTGTTTGATGCCATTTTTTTTTCCTTAACAGGGAAGTTCTTCTGACTTTGGTGTGTATATTGGACAAAAGGCATGAAATACACTTACCCTAGATAAATCTAGTTTTTGCACAACTTATTTTGTTAAAATACTCTGATTTCCAAATGCATAATCCTGAATATTTAGAGTGAAGATGAAGCTATCATATTTTTGGAAAGCTCACCTTTTTTTTCCTCTATGAGTGCCGTATTTCTCCTCCTACTGTGGGGCGAGTGAAGGAAAGAGAATAAATAAGGCAGTGTTTCAAATTGAAAATCTCTCCTATAAATAAGTTTCTCTCTATTCTTTGTTTCACCAGTAATGGAATTTAGTGGAAATATTTATGAGGTGCCTATATCACCTCAGTATAACCACAGACATTATTTAGACAGCGACATAATTGTGAATAGCATTTTCAGAGAAGTAAAGGTCACAGTCTTTAGCAAAGAGCCTCTCACCTAAATTAAGATGTGAAAACGGGAGTTAGCAACCTTCAGCTGTTCCATAAGTGGCTAGAAAAGTGAAGACGTGTACAGACACTCTCACACCTCCTGCTTCTGATTTTAAAAGAAAAACTGAGAGAAGGAAATGCATTTTGGAGAAGGGACAATGGATGGCAAATTAAAGTAAATGAAGAGTAGAGATGCTAAGGAACAGGTATGGCATCGTGAGAATCAGTAGATTCTCTGGGATTGCAGTGAAGGTAAGCCTGAACTGGTGATTTCCTGCTGCTGGCTTGAGGCAAACCAACTTTCCTCACTTCTGAGCTGAGTGCTAGAAGCCCATGGTAAACCCCAGTTTGCCACATCTCCACTGTTGTGGGAAAACAAGCTGGTCTGTTTGCCCAGAGCCTCTTAGAAGCAGTGGTTCAGAAAGCACTGTATGCCAATCCATTTCCCTTTAACAGGCACATCTTTCCAGAGACTATTCAGATCAACATCATCACTTCCAGGAAGTTTATTTTCTTTCCTGAGTAATTGTTCATGCCTAGAATGGCATAATGGTCCTTTATAGTTATTAGCTTATGAATCAATACAATCAGGACTTTGAGGCCAAAATCTTTCCCGATTCACAAACAACACAATCTCATTAAAGCAAATGAATTTCCATGGGGAATCTATCAGGAGCAGTTTTGGCCTCGAGTTCTCATATTAAGTAGAAGGCAGTGCCTAGAGCAATGCCTCTTGGCAGAGTCCAGCATTCCATCAAAGAGACAGACAATTAGCAAATGATTATTATTCACAAACCATGAAATGAAGCCAAAAATTTTTTTCTAATAGGATACAATGACCTTATTGGGGTAGATTTTTGCTGGACTGACAATTCCAGTGGTCAAGCTAATTGTGCTGGGGGGCCATCTCCTTTTATTTGTCAGAGGCAAATCCTTCACAGGAGGGTGACTGTGCCTTTACTTATGGCAGCAAGAAGCACGCAGAGGCTGGATGCTGTGAGAGTGGGCATGGGAAGTTACTCAGGACCCAAATTCTCTTCTATCATGTGGCCTATAGAGTAAGTCCTTCTGTTGAAGCATCTTATTTTGTGACTGGATGGCTCTGTTTATCCACTAATTAAAGGTCTCCTTATATAATATAAAGTGGAGACTAGACCCCATAGGGGATTTAGGGATTGCAGTACTTGGCAAAGTGATTAGTGCATGTCTAGGTAGTGACTTATGGCCTACAGACCTTACTCCATGGGTTTGTCTATGCATTGTACACTGAACAGTCCACTGACAAAGCATGAATAAGCCCTAAAAGAAAAGACTGGAGCTCAGGACTCTTCTGCCAAGACAGTGATCTCATAAGACTGTGTAGTCAGGTTTTTTCTGCTTCCTTAACCTCAACCAAGTGTCTTGACTTATCTTCCATGCAGTGGGCCAGCTTTAACAGGAAGCATGAATAATATCTTGGTTCTAAAATAACCTCTAACCTGAAGGCTATATGGGACCCGTTGTCTTCAGGAAAACTATGCCATAAAAACTAGGCTGGGGATCACTTCATACCTGGTGGGACTTAGTCTTGAAGGAGAAACCAAACTGCACAACCAAGGTCCTTCTGGACTCCAGGGCTCCATTGACATGAGTCCACAAAGGAAAGCAAAGTCATGTACCTAGGCACTGGGATTTGAACCTCCACACTCGTCCTAGGTATAGTTTAGATGCAGCTGCTGTGTTCTGGAGCTTGTGAGAGTTGGCATAAAGCCTCTTATGTGCCAGTTGGCCTTAACATTAAAGACACCCATGAATATTTAATTATATGTACATCTAATCTTGATGCTGAGGATGGACAGGCTGACTAAACCAGTGAAAGCTTGCTATTAGTTGTCAGAAGAAACTAACAGGTCACCTGGGACCAGAGAACTAAATTTTAGGTGGAAAAATTCAGATGAGATAAGCTCCCATTGATTATTGTGGAGGCTGATTTAGTATTGTGAGATGTTTGGTGGGCAGCAGCTGCGCTCTCATAGCAGTCACAGTGTTGTCAGCTTTGTGTTCAATCACAGATTAAAACTCTGGCAAGAACTGGTTGCCTACCATAGAGGTCTTTGGTTTTCTCTGAAGGAGTTCCCCAGAGGAGCACTCCTTGCACAGTGTTTGCTAGGAGAACTTGGACACTCGGGTGCGAGACAGTGCAGCAGCCTTTAGCAATGCACAAATCTCGAGCAACTGTCAGAGAGCAGCTGGAGCTGGGCAGCCACGGGGAAGATGTGAAGGATATAAGGAGCTAATGGAGAAACCTAAATAACATTATGTAAATTGGGACTAACACAACTACATAGCAGTGAAAGTCAGAACATTTACACACAGTTCCTCCCTGAAGTCACTTGATCTTCCCCAGGAAGTTAAGAGCCCAATTGCTTTGAAATTGGTAGCTCAATTGCTTTGAAAGAGCATTATGGCCAAATCCCATTTCTTTAAAGTTCCGTGAATAAACCAGGAGACAGGGGCCCTTTGAGGATGCTGTGAGCACATGCCCACAGACCATTAACTTAAAGAGAGCAGCCTTGGCTTGGTGTTATTACCTGCCCTCACTGGGCTGGTAGCTGAAAGGTAGGCCAATGGAAAGCAACAGCATGGAACAGAGCAGGAAATATTATGGTAAATATTACCTCCTCACCTGGAAGTCTGCATCCAGCAACAGCAAGATGTGGCAAAATATGGAGTTGGAGAGAGGCAGAGCTAGGTTTCAGAAATGGTCAAAGGTATGGAAAATAATCCATACAAGGAAATGGAGGGACAGACTCGCAAAGGATATAGTTTATTATCTTTCTATAGACTTTGAAGAACATATGAACTCTTGGAGAAAGGAGGGTATCAGAATAACATACGCAAAAATTATATGGAACAAAATGAAAGTGGGTGCTCCTCCTTATCACTATTATTACTCAACAGTATACAGACTTGCAGTGGAATGGAATGGCTGAGGTTTGTAGCTGAGAAAAGAACATTTTCCTAAGTTATATTGAATGCTAGAGTGAGAGTGCCACCATCATCTGACATCACTAATCCTAACAAAACTGGAATAAAAACATACACAAATAGACTTTAAAAAAAAAAAATAATTCCTTTGCGCTTGAAATTATGTACCTGCATTCATGTTCAGGCATTTGTGTTAACTAGAGTTTTTAACATTCATGTTCAATAATACTGGTCTAAAAATAATTTGACAGGAGAAGATTGGCAGTTCTAGAGAAGACAAGAGTTGTCACTGAGATACAGATCCAGCATGTTCTGAGTTAAGGACTAATTTATTTAGGGACAGAACTGGCTACATATACAGCTGTATTCCCTGACACCTATAGCACAGCCTGTTATCTCTGTGCTCTGTTACTAGCTTGCTACTAGCTCGTTACCTCTCAGTGCTCCTTGCTGACTTGCTAGGCATATGGAGTCATCCCGAGTCACACACCAGCTGTCTGAGACTCAGGGTGTTCAAGTATTAAGCAGAGAATGGGAAGCACTTGAAGTTTACTGATAAGAAGCAGTATATAAATATAAGGTATTAACAAAAATATGGAGAGTGTCAAAACATTGACTGGTGCCAGGCCTAGATCAGCTGTTATTGGGCTGTGCAACTACTGTCCCTCTGAGTGTTTCTAGAAGCACAGGGAACATAACACACTTGAGGATAAACTTCCCTTTGCTACTTGGTGACCTTACCCAGCAAGTCAAAGGAATCCTGAAACTTCTATTCTTTATACAGCGTATTCATATCCTTCCTAATTACTGGTTGCAAGCATCTTAATTTCCTTTTCTTAGTAACCTTCTAGATCAGTTCTTATTACCACTAATAGACACTGAAACAATGACTGCTGTCACTTTGTGCTAAGTGCAGTATAAAAATAGAATAAGAGGCAAACTTTTCTTGGAAGGGGTCAGGATCTAACCAGGTTAAAATAAATTGTAGAAGGGGAAACACTGGGGATGAGGATGAAGTGACTTGCCTAATTACAAAATCAGTCAGTGGCAGAGAAGAGAAAAGGATGTGCTGATTCCTACCCTTGCGTATCAAGTATGGTATTTCATTTCACTTGCTTTGTTTCCGTTACTCATTCTGATAAACACTTTTTCCCTTCTTTCTCCAGAATAAGTGCACCTGCCCAGCGTGCCAACAATTCCACAACATTTTCTGCCTGAGAGGAAGAGGCTGACTCTTCCTTCTTCCCCCTCAGGTTGTGCTGTGCAGCTGTGATACCAGATCTTTAATCATAGTGACAAGCAGAGAGGCTCTATGCAAATGTAAGCAAATAGCATTTGACACTTATATGAAGATGATAAAGACAAACACTGGGGGTTGTTTTGAGGGCGGAGAATGTTTACACTATTAGTACCAGAGAACATGGAGATTTAACCAAGCAATACTTCCAAGTCTGAGCTGACATGAGTTCAATGATGGAGTGACCTTGCTGACTAAGCGGATGCTCCGCAGGCTGTTAAATGCACTAAAACTCAAGAGCAGCATCTGGCTTAATATCACTCTTTGCAGGATACACCTGCTTTTGTCCTCCTTCTTCTACCATCTTTTCTAACAGATCTGTGCATCACGTTAAACCTCATTTTTTAATTTGTCAGTTCACCCCATGTGAATTTAAAGAGAGAGACAGAAAGGAGTTATGAATAGCTACCACTTGGAAACTTCAGGACATCTGTTTCTTGGACTAAATTCTATCCAAGCGTCTTTCTGTTGACTTCAGCATGGACTACCTCATCCTATTTATACAGCAGTCAATACAGTTGTAGAGAAATCTGAAAGGAAATACGTGGGAACTGCTGTAATACAACAGAAACAATGAAATAATAAGAGCCTCTGAATTAAATATATTTACCAGTACTAGGTATATGGGTATGGGTTGTGCAGCTGCCCTTTTTCTGTGGGTGCTGTTGGTTCCTGCATTTCTATTTCTAACCTGAAATTAAGTCAGAGAAGCTAAATACCAAAAGAATGTTTACACAAGTCTTTTCGATGAACCTGATTAAATGTCCCTCTATCACCAGGTTAAAACCCTTCCTGCTTCAGTTTTTCTTTACAGATGGTTACCATATACATCCCTGAATTTGTAATACTGTCTCTAACTGGTGAGCAATGGAGGAGGCATGAGGATAGGGTTTACATCAAGATCCTCTTAGTTTTGTGAAGCCTGCAGGGCACTCTGGGTCTTGTGTGTACAGAAGTAAGTCTAAGATAACTCAGATCAGTGAGGTGACTATTACTGTTTGTAGTAATTGACTGGTATATGTCTAGATTGTTTTATTTCTGTTATCACATGTGAGAGATGAGTTCAGTCATGAATCTCGTGTCATCTTCTCTATGTCTAGAGATGTACTTATTCTTTTTCAGCTTATTTTATTAAGCTTTCTTTCTCAGCAGCTTATGTATCATTTCCTGCAGAGATGGACACGTGGCCTGGAAAACAGTAGGATGCTGTCAGTCATTAGATGTCTAGATACTAGTTGTGTTGCAGGGCCCTTTATCAGAAAGCATTTGCGTTTTCTCAGGGGATTAGTAGAACAACCAAATGGCTGGAACAGTGTTGCCCTTTTTTGGCAAAGACAATGAAAAAAAGCTATGGCTGGATATTCATCTGAGTATATTATTGTCCTCCATGTGTTATGTAAACAAGTGAGGATTTATCATCATCGAGTCACAAGGTGTGAACTATCTTAGCTGATCTGTAGGAAATATTTGTGCTGTCTCTTAACATTTATCATGCAAGTTTCCTTCCCTCTTGGTCTTTTATACCTTCTTTTGGAATGCTCTACACAATTCAGGATGAAAAATAACTGCTGTGAAAACTATCATGGTGTAACATACACAACAAATCTTATTTATTTTTTTTTAAAGTTCAGCAATTCCCATAAGGTGGACTTTTAAAAGGCCTTATCATTCATTGCCTGGGGCACATGTCAGCAGAAATAGTAGGTGATCATTCCTCCTGCATTTAACTGTCTAATCTCCTCCTCACTGCTCTGGTGCCCACTGATCAATAAATGTAGGTGTGTTCCTGAACACACACCATGATATTGCTTTAACAAGCCCATGTTATGCACCTATGGGAATGTGCCACCAGCTACAAGCAAGAGATAGACCTTGTGTTTATTGGAGAAGCCAGAGGGGAAGGAAGACAGATTCAAGTCCAGGCTTCCCTGCCCAGCCTTTCCCTCATTCACGTGTAAAATGGTGACAACACACAGTTTCTCCACTTTGACTTTTTTGACTTTAGCACCTAAGCAGATTTGCATTTCAAGCAGCTATGGTTTATCATCCAAAGAACTGCTGTTCAGTTGGTATCAAAATCCTGGTCACCGTGATGTGTAAACTGCCTTGCAAAATCCTTTCTGACCATGCAGAAGGGATTCCTCATTATATGCATGGAGTTGTTAGCTAAGAAAATGGATCTATAATAACATGAGGAAAATACTATGAGACTCAGCAAATGTTATAGAATCTGTTTTTCGGAATGTTTTGAAAGTCTTGTGCTGACTGCATTGATTGCATAGGAGAAAGAGAGACAGTATGCCAAGCTGGAAGGCAACTCAATGGATTAGGTAACACCCCACTATGCACTTGAGGGCAATAACAGGACAATGACTCATGGCCCAGAGTTAATGCTGAGGCTGTGAGTTAATAGATTGAAGGACTATAAAGAGATAAAAGCAACTGAAGATACAAAGGCAGGCATTCACTCCAAGGTAGCACTTCTCTTTTCTTATAGAAATCCATTTCCAGAAAGCAATTCAGCTCATCGTGGATAAGGCAGGTGAAATCAATCACCCCATAGATAGTCTTCACTTTCTCTTTAAAATAGTGGGAGCCTTTACAATTAGCTTTGATTAGACAACCAGCTTTAAGGCATTAGATCTCATGAAGAAGGATGATCAAGAAATATTGAGTGGTGTTTGAAGAATATTCAATATGAAGAAAGGGCAGTAACCTATTCAACCTGAACACGTGAATTCAAGAAAAGTAACAACTACAACTGAAATTAGCCCACTAAATATGCCTTTTTGCTGTCTCTGTGTGACTAAAGGATATTCTGTCAAGGTTAGAGATGCTTAGTGATGCTTTTTAAGATCACCAACTCAGAAGAGCTTTGCAATGTCTCTACAGTAGCTGTTAGAATCTATTACAGTAGATAACTTAGGGAAACTTTAGTTCACAAATCAATGTCCCAATAAAATCAAACAGTTCCTTTCCTAGTTGTCATAGTTTATTGTATCAAGGCCCTACTAAATGTAGTTTTAGTTAGTGTATCATTGATCCAATTGATTAGAATGGCTTATCTTGAGGTTTTAATATACACTAGATCTTTGTGAAGGAGAGGCATTCAGCCTGAGCACTGGAATATATAGTAAAGAGTAACTCTAGTTAGTCAGGACTGTGATTTATTTGGTGTTTTTTTATGTCTGATTTCCATGACTATGAGATCCTTTATGATTTCACAGCATGGATTAAAGCCAACCGTAGCTTCACTGAAGGTAGAAGCACTATTGGTTTTTGGAGTGATATAAATAAGGTCAGAAGAAAGTATTGAGTCTTCTGTGCAAAAAAAGATTCTATTAACTATGACGTTCCTTACATAAGGTTCCATGCATCAGATACAGACCCTAATTGTTCTGCCCTGCTCTGATAGACTAGAGCAGCTGAAAAAGAAGTGTATCTGGTTCCCTAAAACAGGGAGGGAACTTGCAGAGCCATTGGATTTAACTAGCATCGTCATCTAACTTCTGTCAGAAACAAGACTGGAGCTAGGAGGTGGAAAAGTGACCTATGGCTATTTTGCCCTTGTATCTCTCAGGTTCCTCTTGGATGTGAGTTGTGGCTGGAGTGGCAGGAGGCTGTAGTAAGCCGTTTATAACAATCTTGTTCTTCACTGTTTTATTGTAAATATTCTCACCATAGATTAGTCTGTGAAGGCAAAATGCCTAGGACCTTTGGGCTGCTCTGGATTTCATTGTCTTACTGTGGTCATGTATGCTTGCAGTGCTTCAGAAGAACATGAAAGCTCTGGGAAAGGTCTCACAAATGGTTTTATTTCCATCAGTCCACAGCTGAAGAAAAATCTTAGATACGTATAGATACGAATAGTTTATTGTACTACCCCTAACGGGACCTGTTATTTGAACTGTTATTTCAACAGCTTTTTAGCTGGCAGTGTGAACATGGTATAGCCTAGCTTGGATGTAGCTATGAGCCATAGAGACTTTAGCCATAGAGACTTTAGGAAGCTCTTATCATATGACATCATCTTATTTAAGCCATTTGCAAGTTAGACATCTGATTTTTTATTCATTTAGACTCCCTGCAGACCTTCTGAGATAAGTAGCTATGGCTGGTGACAACATCCTCTCTCTGGAGGTGTCTGTTTTCTCTGTGCTGATGACAGAGAGAGGTTAGGCATCTGGCTTTTAGCCTTCATTCAAAAGCTAATGATAGATTTTACTACCTCAAACTAAAGAGATGCTCCCAAAGCCTGATAGAATCATATTGCATTAAAATTAATTTGCTTCCCATTCTGGGATGGAAGAGGGTGGGATGAGGCTCAAGAAACATATTTAAGCACAAAGCTATAAAATTCTTGAAGCAAATTCCAGATAACTTTCCAGCATAGGCAAGCCAGAATACTGGAAAATCCTAAATTTCTTACAGCTTTGTTGTCTAGATAATGAAAATTTTGAAGTCTGCTTCTTTCTAGGTTTGGAGTTTAGTAGTTCAATTGGCCAAATTCCCTGCAGCAATTTGAAGGGCTAGACCTAAGTTAAGGAGAATGCTTCAAAGGCTGCTTAGACTGCCTTAACTCTTGGTCTGTAAAACTTTAATTAATAGCTTAGAAATTGTGTCTTCTCAATAGCAGCAGAAGGTTATAAAAGCAGAAGCTGTAGCAAAAGCTATATCCTCTAGGGATGGCCCACTGCTGACAGGGGTAAATTTGTTTCAGGCAGCAAAGAAACATGAAATTAAATCAACTGCATGTGTTAATTACTTGGCTAGGTCCATCAATGTCCTGAGAACAGTGAGAGAAAGGATGGTGGGAAATAGATTCTTCTTTCATATAATTAATGATCTGTGGGGGAAAATGAGAAAAACATATGAAGAACATTTTCTTCATAGGAAATTCTTAATGAAGTCTTCATAGCACTTACAAAAATAATGAAGGTGTGACACAGGACAGACAGCATCTGTTCAGGCCACTACCCCTCATAGTACACTGAGCTGAAGAGTAAGAGAATTATGAACAATGGGATTGTCCCTGAAATACATCAGCCATTACTGGCTAGCAATCAGAAACTTGTTCTCAGTAAACATCGCCATGCTCTAAAATGTTCCCCGTTTTGATTCTCGTGCCTTTGTGATAATCAAGTAGCCAGGAACAATAGGGCTCAAAAAAGTATGGTTCTGAAATCTTGCAAGATACATGAATTCACTCCATACTTTTCCTGGATGGGAAAAAAAAGGTAGCAAAAACCTTGGGAATTTGATTTGGCTGCCTTTCTGAAGCAAACTTAGCTGCCAGACTTTTGTTGTTCCTCAACTGATATTTCAACAAGGACTATATTTATCCTAAATATATGAACTGGATGAAGGTAATGACTCTTGGACTAGTTTGGATCAGAAAAAAACAGGTCTAGTGTTTCAGATAGCTCTGAAATAGTTCACACAAGAAAGTTGTTTGCATTGTTGGTTTTTTTTTTAGTTATGCAATTATTATTTTTTTTTTTAATTAAAGATATCTAAGGGACAATAGAGCCAGGAAGGCAATAGATCTAATGGACACATATATAGAAGAATTCTGTGAGAAAGGAAACCCACACAGTTCTGGAAAGGCAATAGTTGGATCTTCTCCTTTATAGGTTTTGGAGGGAGAGCAAAGAAAAACATTGACGATCTACACTAGTGAAAGTCAGAATTTCTTTATCCTAGTCATCGATGAAATGGACTTTCATGTTTATTCCATGTTTTTTTCTGAACAGTAAACTCACAGAAGAGAGAGTCTAAGCTCTTCAGGACATAGACTGACTTTGCTTTATACAGAACCTACTAAATGAGCCATGATTTGACCTACCAAATCAGCCATGATTTGACCTTTTTAGAAATTACATATCATGGCAATAATAGTATTGACCTAGCACATGCCAACTTGTTTTTCAAAAATCGCAGCATTTTTAGAAATTCTAGACCAGTTTAAAACAAATTCTAGCAGATTGATTAGTTTATTTCAGATTTTGATCCTTTAGGGTTTATTCCATTCATATTTTCCAGGGTTTTGTGATAATTTCAAGAGCAATAATTTGTATTTCTTTCACTTTAAAAATGACAGCTGTGATTCTTACTGTGTTCACAAAACTCCAGGATCTATGGTGTTAAGTTAAATGCCAATATATCATCATGAAATGGAAAACATTGGTAATTATGTGTTGGGAAAGCAGAAGAAGATGAGGACTCCACCTTCAAATTGCTATATATAAGCGTGCATTGCAAAGAGGAAGTGTTAACTGCTTCTAAATACCAAGATGAGTTGAATGCTGTGATTTCGAGTCAGCCTTAAAGGCAAGATCCACTCACTACTGTATATAACATTTAATCAAGTACAAATGGGTTTATGCTATTCCTTCTTCCTAGCTCTCTGTCTCTTTGGTTTCTGCCTTGGGGATATTTCCCCTCCTCTGCAAGACTATTAAAGTAAATATATATTCTCAGATTTCAGAGAGCAGTAATTACAGAATAGAGAGATCAAATTTCCACAGCTTGTAATTTTCATTACTTCATCCCTTGCTCAGTGATGTGATCAGACAAGCTCCAAAAAACAGCTGAAGCCTAGTGTGGAGGGCTGATTTTACCATGAGAAGAGAAGGGGGGATTAAGTGGAGTGGAAAGGGCTTGCGAATGGATTTGATGCACAGAAGAGGCAGAGAGAGGCAGAGGGAGGGATACAGCAGAGGGAGGTGTTTTTTTACATAGACCCAGAGAAAGAACTTCTCTTTTGATCATCAGGCCCATCACCACAGCAGTTAAACAGGCTGGAGGAGAAAAAATTGGTGGTGAAACAGCCCCCTCCCTTTGCCCTTTTGAGGTGGTGTAGCATGTCCTGTTCTCTCATTCCTAAAGGTGACAGTGTTATTCCTCAGAGAGAAAATTGATAGAACTAGGATCAACAGGTTTTTAGGTACATGCATTTGAAAATGAGCAGAAATTAAAAGACAATCATCACATGTCTGTAAGATGCTGAAATCACACAGCCCTCACTCTTCCTTTTGAATTCAGCAGGGTTAGATGGTCCCATACATTCCTGTGTGGTCATTCCCAAGGATCAGATGGGGATTAGATGGTGAGGAGACATTTTAAGCCCTTGGTTCCTTTATTCCCATCAACACTATTTGTGAAGAGAAATGAACCCACCAGATCTCTGGTTGCTTTGAGCAACTTTGAGTACTTGCTTTTGAACAAGGTCTTCCTGTGGTCTAAATCTTCTCCACTTATTTGGGAGTCTTAAAGGATGATGGGCCATGCTGTAGTTAAACCCCCAGAGTCATCGTGGAGCTGGGCAGTAGTTTAGAGGGTTCTTATGAAAACAATGGCAAACCATAATTTAAGCTAGCTGAAAATTCCCCATGCAAATTTGTATTGCATTTTGAGATGCCTGTGAGTTCTCAGTCCTAGACCTCAAAGCCCCTCATCACTAGGCACTGACAAGCAAAGTAAAATGGAGAGCAAAAAGACCATCTCATCCTGCACCTGAAGGAGGCCTTTTATGCAGAGAAACCCAGTATTTGGACAACTGAGTCCTTCAGTCAAGTTCCCTCCTGATGAAGGGTTTTAAAAATAAGGAATAACTCCTGACTGGGGAGCATTCCTCCTGCATAGGGCTACATTGTACACATCTGGAACTTGAAATTAGCACAGCTTGACTCTGGAAGATTTCACTCCATGCAACACCAGCAGGCCCCACAGCACAACTGATGGCCTCAAATGCCCTTGTCCCATCTTTCCTTTTACACCTGCCAATGGAGGCTTCCTTCCCTTCATGTTGCATTAGTTCTGTTACTTGGCAGATTGGCTGGTCTGAGTGAGGCACACTCTGTTTTGCTCCCTGATCTACACAAACACCTAGATTTGCAGAATGGTATCCGTCAGCATATCAGCTGGAGTTTGCAGTTATGGTTTGTCATTCTCTCCAGGTTCGGTCTTGCTGTGAAAACTGTTCAGACTTCACAATCAAAGGGGAAAAAAAAAACCCTTTGATTTATTCATGCGTCACAGAAAATCTCTGACCTCAGTTATGCACACTTTCATCTGAGGTCTTGGCCCATCAAGAATGAATGTTCATGTGTATGTACAGTTACAGGTCAAGTCAACATCCATCATGTCATGCAGGACTGTCCAGCCTCTTGTGATGGACATGCAAGATCCATTTGACTATTGGCTCACAGTTACAGGTAAGGCAACACGTCACAACTTCCCAGCAAGGTAATATGACATCTCTTCCTGTGCTGTGCTCTGTTGGACAGCAATCTGGATCATAAAATTTGAGATAGGTAGCTCAAGGTACTGAGCTATTTCTGGATGTCTGCACCCTTGACAGTCCTTGTACTTCGGAGCTGTGTTGTAAGACACCATCCTGTACCCCACTGTGAGCTCCCACATAACCCAACACAGCACACACTTCCCTAACACTGTGTGTTTCAAGATACAGTTTAGTTCTTGCCCTGAAACATCCTACTGTCTCTGCAGTCAAGTTGGCATCGCTTGCAGCGTGGTTACCTGGTGACCTGGATTCAGGAAGAAACCTTTCTGAAAATAAACCAGTTAAACACATAAGGGTCAAACTGCAGACAGGGAAACAGAAATTGCTGGATTGAGCAGTGGAGGGCAGGATGGGGGAGGAAT
This sequence comes from Merops nubicus, assembly GCF_000691845.1. Taxonomy (NCBI): domain Eukaryota; kingdom Metazoa; phylum Chordata; class Aves; order Coraciiformes; family Meropidae; genus Merops; species Merops nubicus. The sequence goes on from NW_008600124.1 coordinate 42,663, forward strand.
ACCTGTGTTGGTATCACCAGCTCCAGTGGTGGGATGTATGTGATACCATAGTGTCACATACTGGCAGGCTTGTACTGTGTAGTGACCTCAATCCTGCATGAGAGATATAAAGAGGTAGAGGGGTTGTGGATGAATGTTCTCAGGTATTTTATTTAAAAGCACCAGCTTGCTTTGGATGTGACCTACAGCTGCTGAACTCTTACTGAATTGGGAGGATCATCAGCCTTGAAAAGATGTTGGGTACCACAGATGGCATCACTTAAAAATCTTTCTAAAATCTAAAAAAATATTTTAAAATCAAGTCTTTGTCCATCCTTCCCAAACAGAGAGAGAGAAGGAAAAAGAAAAAGAAAAGGGATATAAGCAGGAAAGGCATGCTCCCCTTTCACTTCTGTGAACCCTTTTTCTGGAGGGAGGCTGGGCGGGAGGGTTAAATGGGCATGAAGGAGGTCAAGTGCTGCAGAGCTGAGGGGTAGAGGGGCTTGGCAAGCCGGGGGGCACCACACCCCAATGCCACCCACTTGGGATGCTGTGGTGGGTCAGGGGGTAGACACTGGAAAGCCACCAGGCAGAAAAGGACCTGGGGGTGCTGGTGAACAGCTGGCTGAACATGAGCCAGCAGTAATACCAGGTGGCCAAGAAGGCCAATGGCCTCTTGGCCTGTATCAGAAATAGTGTGTCCAGCGGGAGTAGGGAGGTGATTGTGCCCCAGGACTTGGTCCTGGTGACACCGCACCTTGAGCAGTGGGCTCAGTTTGGGCACCACAGTACAAGAAGAACATAGAAGTGCTTGAGCAAGTCCAGAGAAGGGCAACAAAGCTGGTGAAGGGTCTGGGGAACAAGTCTTAAGAGGTGCAGCTGAGGGAACTGGGTTTGTTCAGTCTGGAGATGAGGAGGCTGAGGACAGACCTTAGTGATCTTTACAACTCCCTGAAAGGAGACTGCGGTGAGGCAGGTGTTGGTCTCCTCTCCAGGTTACTAGCAATAGGATGAGAGGAAATGGTCTTAAGTTGCACCAGGGGAGGTTTAGATTGGATATTAGGAAGAATTTCTTTCCGGAGAGTGGTAAGGCATTGGCACAGGTTGCCCTGTTAGGTGGTGGAGTCACCATCCCTGAAAG
>NW_008600125.1:0-228 GCF_000691845.1 Merops nubicus
GCGGGCCAGGCCCTGCCCGCCCCGCCCCACCGCAGCACACAGGGAACTTTAAAGGCATCCAGAGGCTGAGAGCCACTTGGAAAAATAATTATACTTCCTCCCTCCCCTTTCTCTTTCTTCTTCTTAGCCGCTCTCCCCACCCAGCCTCCCAGTGAAGAGCCTGAGCTCGCAGCTGCCCGGCCCAGGCTCTGCTCTGGGATGGGGTTTCCCCTGCTCAGCAGCTGCTGC
>NW_008600125.1:521-3333 GCF_000691845.1 Merops nubicus
GGATTTCTGCTGGTTTTCCCAAAGGAAACACCCATTAATGTAAATATAACTGATGTAAACAAGCACGACCCTAAAACCCATGTGCAGCTGTATGCAACGAGGAGAAGGAGGGAGGAGGGAGGAGAAACACTTTAATTAATCCCTAGAACAAATCAAATGGAAAAACCCGAACTGCACGGGAAGCACGTGGCACTGCTGCAGCAAGGGACTGCCCAGGACGCAGGGTCATGCCCTGCCACACACCACCACTGGTGACACCAGCTCCTGCCCCGGCCACCCCACGGCACCAGCCCATCAGAGGGAGAACTGTGCCACGTCCGTGCCACGTGAGGAGGGCAGAGCGTGGCGGTGCCAGTGCCCCGTGGTGCAGCCCCAGCGCCCCGGGCTGCCCCTCCACAGTCCAGCCTGCCCAGCTGCTGGCTCCCTGGCCAGGCTGATGGGACAACATCTCAGTCCCAGCCACCTCTAGGCAAGCAGGAGGGGATACTCAGCACTCCTGGAGCTGGGTACCTGCAGCCCATGGCCCCGTGGTCCTGCCAGGGCCACCAACTGGTGCAATTTCAGAGCTTGCAGGAGAAGGAGCTCAGCAGAGCTCGGGCTCTCATGGGCCACAGGAGCCAACCCCCTCACGAGCTGCCCGCAGGTCCCTGGCTCCATCTCCAGCACAGGGAGGGTTTTCAGGTGACTAAGGAGGCACGTCCCCAGGAACTCTGCAAGCAGCCTGCCCCACCAGAGGATGGGGGACCAAGGGATATCCAGGAGGGTTCCACCACCCGCGAGAGGGACCCAGCTGGGGAGCAGGCAGAGGAAGCACAGAGAAAGCCTCGGTGTGTCCCTCCTGCTGATCCAGCTGGTGCCTTGCCAGGAAGGAGCTGCATGGAGAAACGCCAGCACTTTCTAGCACAGAAGGATGAAGGTATCCTGAGGTGGGATCCTCCCCGACAGAAGCCCTGGGACCAGCACTACCACCAACATGAGCCACCTCACATGTGACCAAAATAGGTCTGTGAAATGGTACCTGAGGAACACGGCGTGGGGGGGGAGAGACCACAGAGCAGATCCAAGGAGCTCTGGGAAGAGAGGAAAAGGTGGTGAGGCTGGTGGGGGCCAGTCAGAGAGGGATCAGCAGATCTGCACTGCCTGACAGGACAGCCAGGGTCCACACGACGAGCTCTTCCCAGCTTCCCCCACATGCAGCTCGTTGAGAGCAGCTAGTCAAAACCAAACACAAAGGTGGGAAAACCACAGCAAAACAACTGTGGAGCTCCTGCCCTTTAGAGGTCTGCAACCCCAGCCCACACCTGGGGTCTGCTGCCCAGAGCAGGGCAGCAGGATGGAGCCCGGATGGAGCATCACCTCCAGAGCTCCAAGCAGGGGCTGCCCCAGGGCTCATGGCACACAGCGAGTGGGGGCACGCAGTGCCCACTGCCACCTGAGGAGACCCAGCCTAGTGCACTGGTGCCAGGGTCCCTGGCACAGGGGAAAGGTTCCACAGGGCCAAAATGCCACTGCAGAGAGGATCCGAGATGCAAGAGAGAGGAGACCTGTCTTGCCTCTGCCAGGCTCTGTACAGGCATGACCCCAGGAGTGCTGTGGGCAGCATCACCTGGCTTCACTACCTGCAACACCATCTGCCCCGTGGGGCAAGAAGAGGCAAAGACCAGAGGAAGCTGCTGAGGGGACTGAAGCATCTCTGGGATGCAGAAAAGCTGAAAGCCCTGGGGCTGCTGAGCTGGAGAAAAGCCTGAGAGGGGATCTGATCAATGCTGAGCAAGAGCTAAAGGGCCCATGGGGGGAAAGAGGCTGGGGCCAGACTCTTGTCAGTGGTGCTCAGCAACAGGACAAGGGGCAACGGGCACCAACTGGAACCCAGGAGATTCCCTCTGACCAGGAGGAGAAAACTCTTTGCTGTGAGGTGCCCGAGCCTGGAGCAGCTGCCCAGAGACATTGTGGAATCTCCTGCTCTGGAGAGATCCCAAACCTGCCTGCACATGATCCTGGGCACCCTGCTGTGGGTGACCTGCTGGAGCAGGGGGTTGGATGACATGATCTCCAGAGGTCCCCTTCAACCTCCACCATTCTGTGACCACACCTGAGGCAGGTGAGGAATGGAAAGGGCAGCAAGGACCTGAGCCAGCCCCCTCATGCCCATCAGCTTCCCCCCGCAAGGGCTGGGACCTGCAGTCATGAGGAGAGGCAGGAGGACCTGAGCTGTGCCAGCATTGCCCTCTGTGCAGTGCAAGCAGCCTGACATTGCTCTCCAGCCCCAACGTGCTGAGCTCCTGTGAGCCACCCAAGGGCCCCAGGATCATTCCCAATTCCAGCAGTCCACGGGGCCATGCCTGCACCCCTGCCCCTGCCTGCACACACGGCTCTCGAGGGGACACCCAGCTACCCAGGGATGGGTCCCTCAGACCCATCCTGCTCCTCCAACCCTAGAGGACCTTAAACCCCTTCCCTCACCACCAGCTACTCACCAGCCATATTTTTGACAAGCTGCCTGTGATCAGTCACTGGGAACCCCAGGGAACGAAGGTATCCCTCACTCCAGCCCAAGGTGCACAGCCCACAGGATGGTCACCATGCTCAGCTCTGGCACACGGGCAACTCCAACCACATCCACACTCCACCCCACGCCTGCGGCAGGCCGGGCTGCAGTCCTGCTGCTCTGGGCCAGCGAGATTCTGAGGGACCACCCTCGGTACCAGACCTGGAGAACAAATACATGAAGCGGCTCCTCACGGAGCAATGCCAACCACCAGCACTGCTCCACGGGCCACAGCAGCTGCCTGGGTTCCCCTGCCAGCGGCGG
>NW_008600126.1:0-2478 GCF_000691845.1 Merops nubicus
AGCGGCGGAAAGCGCCGGGGGAACAGCGATAGTGCCATCGTTTGGAAGAGGCAAAGTCCCCCCGGGGAATTTTACTGCTGGCGATAGGCACAGCTGCAAGTTCACGTCCTGTTTGCTCATAATCTGGGTAAGAGGTGATCAAAGAAGGGAAATTTAGGAGGACGTTTTACCAGCTCCAGCTACAGAGATATAAACCCCAACCTTTTTGGATTCTACATCTTTGGGTTACAGATTTAATAGCATTTTACTTACACTAAAGGACTTTATGTGTTCTCACTTCAATAAATCCCTAACTGAGGACCAATACATTCATAAATTGTCAATGTATTTTAATAACAGCATAAATGATAATATTTAGCACTGATGAAAATGAGAATTCAAAAGTACTGGGTTTGGTACGCATTTAATTTAAAGCAGGGTGGTTTTGTAGAAGTCTTTTTAAAGGCTAAGTACATGGATTCATTATTTTTAAAAGGCTCTCATACAGTGTTCTTCATTTTCACATTCCTTTTCAAGTGTGATGGAAAAGGGAAAAGATACGAAAGAACAGGGAGCACTAATGCATGAGAGGAGAGTAAAAATACACAGGTACAGAGACCAAACCTCACTCAGAGCTATATAAAAATATTTATTTTAAGTTGTCTATTCCTTCTCTACTTTTTGTATTCTAGAATGTATGACTAAGTAACAAAAAGTGACAATAAATGATGACCTTAGTTTAAAATTTCAGGAAAGGGTAGTCTCCCTGAAGAAAACCTGACAAACTAAATGGGAAGTGTTTTCTGCCAGACTCAGAGTGGGGCCCATGATGGGCACACGTAAGGGAACAGAACTACAGAACAGAATAGAATCCTGGGAACATTTTAACTGGAAGAGGCCTTTAAGATCATGGAGTCCAGTCATCCCCCCAGCCCTGCCAGGTCCCCACTGCCCCGTGTCCCTCACCCCACATCTCCACGGCTTGGAAACCCCTCCAGGGGTGGGGACTCCACCACTGCCTTGGGCAGCCTGGGGATGGGGCTTGAGGACCCTTTCTGTGGCTGGCATTAGGTGGCCAGCCTGTTGCAGAGGGGAGAGCAGTGCCTGTCACCCACCAGGTTCCTTTCAGTGGCTACCCCAAGTGCAGGTGAATGTGAGAGCAGTAGAAGCATATGGCTCTCACCCCCATCCTTGCAGGGCATGTCTTTGTGCTCCCTCTGACCAGGTGGGATGGTATTCAGCATGTCCTTCTAAAGCCACGCCAGTGACTGAGGTCACCCCACAGGAGAGGCACCTACCCTCTGTAAACCTTGCCTGGAGTCCAGCTGAACTCTTCAAACTGGGAAATTTTTCTCATCTTTCTTTCAGCTTAATACACTTAACGTTCACTAGGATTAGATCAATGAGAATTAAATCTACGTCTAACTTAAACTGAGGTTGATGTGCTGTAGAATGTCCAAAGAAGGGCAACAAAACTGGTGCAGGGTCTAGGGACAAAGTCTTCTGAGGAGCAGCTGAGGGAGCTGGGGGTGCTGAGCCTGGAGCAAAGGAGGCTCAGGGGAGCCCTTCTGGCTCTGCACAGCTCCTGACAGGAGCCTGGAGCCAGGGGGGGGTCGGGCTCTGCTCCCAAGGGACAAGGGACAGGACAAGAGGAAAGGGCCTCAAGTTGCCCCAGGGGAGGTTTCAGTTGCCCCTGAGGAACAATTTCTTGCCCTGGAGGGTTGCCCAGGGCTGTGCCAGGCTGCCCAGGGCAGTGGTGGAGTCCCCACCCCTGGAGGGGTTTCCAAGCTGTGGAGATGTGGGGTGAGGGACATGGGGCAGTGGGGACCTGGCAGGGCTGGGGAACAGCTGGACTGGACGATCTTAAGGATCTCTTTCAACCAAAACAATTCTGTGATTCTGTGCTGCTAACTGTTTTTATGACATTAAAATATCCCCCTGTTTATTGGAGCAGTGCAGCTGGAGCAGCATCAGGCTGTGGCCGGGGCAGGCGGGTGCCAGGGCAGTGCCCACCCCGGGGGCAGGTCGGGGGTCTGTGCTGCACCTCGCTCTGCAGGGCGACACTCACCCACACCCTGTGCCTCTGGGTGCTCTCAAGGGCTACCCGGGTGCTTTCATCTACTCACTGAAGTGCTGATTTATATCAAATGATTAAAATTCAGCTTGAAAGGTGCAAACGTTTCAGCTCCTGGAGCACCACTGACAGCTGGAAAACAGTTTTTAAATGTTCTTTTGCTGAGGTTCAGCTGTGATAAAGCAGTGTCACTTCACAGGACATCAGTCACCCACAGCCACTGCGCTGCTCAGGCACAGAGCCACATCTGCTGAGATCCATCCCACGGGTGTTATCAGGAGCCTCTTGCCAGTGCTGAGCACCACGGTAGCCAAAGCAAGTGTAATTTTAAGGACAGGGTATGTATCTGCATGGGATCCCAGCAGGGTGGGGTTGGAAGGGACCTCCGGGGATCATCTCCCCCACCCCCTGCACCAGCAGCGCAC
>NW_008600126.1:2727-9090 GCF_000691845.1 Merops nubicus
TGCCCAGTGCGGCACAGCCCCAGGGCTCTCAGCCTGGCCTGGGCACAGAGATGCTCCAGCCCCTCAGCATCATCTTCAGAGCCTCTGCTGGACTCTCTCCAGTAGCTCCTTATCTCTCTTTACCTGGGGATCCCAGAATGGAACACAGGACTCCTGTTGCTGCCTTGCTGGGGGAGAGCAGAGGGGGAGGAGACCCTCCCTTGACCTCCTGGCCACACTGTCTGAGTATCCCCCATTGGCTCTCTTGGTTGTTGGCTCATGGAGAGCCTGTTGCACACCCAGGTCCTTCTCTCTGGAGCTGCTTCCCAGCAGGGCAACCCCTCACCTGTTCTGGTGCATTTTAGAAAATGCTTCAAAGATGCAGTAAAATCAGAGGATTTCCACAGCAGATTCACAAAAGCCCACACTCCCTGCATCTAAAACTGTCCAGTAACAGATTGATCTGCCTTACTCTGTGCTGCACAGCAGAGACTCCTCTGGCTCCCAGAAGGGAATGTCAAGTAACATGTTTCTCTTATCTCAGGAACATACTCAGCTTGCTAAAGGCGCCTGGATCTTGCTGTGCTGGGCTCTGCATCTGTTCTCCTGATGAATTCCCTCTCCAGAGGACTTTTAGCTGGGTTTTCAAAAACGTTCTGCACTGCAGGAAATACAGTTACAAAATAAAAAAAAAAAGATCCAAGATGTCATCCTAAATAAAGAGATTGTTAAGGGTACAAAGTTATATCTTCATAAGTGTGGTGGGCTGACCTTGGCTGGCTGTGAAGAGCCCGCCCAGCTGCTCTCTCACTCATCCTCCTCAACAGGGTGGAGAAGAGAAATAAGCTGCAGTAACCTGTAGGCCAAGACAAGAACAGAGACATCACCTGCCAATCGCCATCACAGGCAAAACAGGTGTGACTTGGGAAGAATTAATTTAATTGAACTCATTCAATTTAATGGGCGATAATTTATTGCTGATTGATAATGGGCAGGATGGTGAGAAGCAAAGATAAGAAGTAAAACACGTGCTCCCCCTTCCATGGGTGTAAACCCATGACCCCATGATTAAGCGCCCCGTGCCATGCCCGCGGAGCTGCCCTGGCCCTGCTGGCCTTTTACACCCTGCTGGGGCTTGGCCTGCACCTATCCTGCCCTCACTCAGCACCACTGGAGCACGGCTGAGGCAGGGCTCGACTGCAGCAGAGATGCCACCCAGGCTCCAACAGGCGTGGCCCCAGTAGCCACAGAGAGGCAGGGGGTTGGGGGTGGCTCCGAGCTGCCCGCCGGCGGGCAGAGGGGACCCCCTCTGGGCAGCTCTCTTCCCTCCCACCTTGGGTCTGGGGCTTCACCATCTCACCTCCCCACGCCCCTGCCTTGGCCAGCAGGAGAGGCCAGAGGGTCTCACCTGGGTCTCCCTGCCCCCAGCTAGGAGGAGGAAGGGTCAGAGCAGGAGTTCAAGATACAGACAGCAACGGGGGGAGGCAGTGGACAAAACTGCAGCTGGACGTCACCAGAGTGGAATCATTGTGGGGAATCTTTTCTTGTAATGCTGTGAGAGGTCAAGCAGTGTGTGCCAAGTGTCCACCTCGGTCAGGGCCATAATGATGTCACTCTGATGTTGGTACGGGGCATGTCTGGTGTGGGAAGAGGCACCCGTGTGGGTGCTGGTGCTCAGTCAGGAGCCGTGGCCCATGGAGGGGATCCACACTGGCACAGCCTTATCCTGCAGGACTGCAGCCCAGGGCAGGGACCCACGATGGAGCAGGAGAGAAGCGTGAGGAGGATGGAGTGTCAGAGGGCGTGTTATGAACTGACCACAACCCCCCTTCTCCAGCCCCCTGCACTGCTTGAGTGGGGGGAGGTAGAGAAGTCAGGGGTGAAGGTGTGAAGCTGAAGCCAGGATGGAGAAAGGAGGTTATTTTATCTTTCACCTTTGCTTTTAAACAATCTCCATTTATACCTAGCAATATTAAATGAATATTCACCAAGTCATGTCTGGTTTGCCGAGGAAAGTAGATGATAGGTGATAAACTTGTGACATGAAGAAAAACTGAGAGAGCTGGGGTTGTTCAGCCTGGAGAGGAGGAGGCTCCAAGGGGACCTTCTGGTGGCCTTCCAGGACTTCCAGGGGCCTGTCAGAAAGCTGGGGAGGGAATTTGGAGGAGGGGCTGCTGGGACAGGACAAGGGGGGATGGTTTGAAACTCAAAGCAGGAGATTTAGACTAGAGAGAAGGAAGAAGTTTTTGCTGCTGAGTGTGTTGATCCCCTGTGCCAGGCTGCCCAGAGAGGTGGTCACTGCCCCATCCCTGGCACCATCCCAGGGGAGGTTGGCCGGGGCTCTGAGCACCCTGCTCTAGCTGGGGATGTCCCTGTCCCTGCAGGGGTTGGACTGGATGGACTTGGAAGGTCCCTTCAACCCAAACCAGTCTGGGATTCCATGCTTCTACAAGAGAGCTGATCCCTCCAAGCCACGCAGCACCAGCAGTCCCCGAGGAGCCGTGAGCTGGGCTGGTGGGGCTCTGAGAGAGATGCTGTGTGCTTTAAACAGCCCGAAAACAGCCCCTGGGCACAGAGTCGGGAACTGAGCACGGAACCTGAGCCCAGCTCGGTGCCTTTTCTCTAGTATTAAATGCCATGGGGTGGCTGCCAGCTCTCTGAAGAACTATTTCCTTTATATTTTACAAAAATACCAGCTTCAAAGGTCACCAGATGATTTATTCTCATCCTGTATTTGAGGGAAGCCACAAAAGAAGAAGGATATATGTCTTGAAAGCAATCTTCCCTAAATCACCTTTCTCATGACAAACAATCACAGAAAGCTCTGCTCCTGCATAAAAAAGGCATGTTGTGATCTCCCTAGCTACCACTGCTGGGTGCAGGGAGAAGCAATTTTCCATCCTCTCCTCTCAGAAAAGGCAATTCAGGCGGAGCACAGTGCCACAGGGGAGGCAGGGGAGAGGATCGTGCCGGGCAAACGAGGCGGATCATGTAAGCAAAGGAAATTCAGCTCCCAACAAGCTAAACTTAATTCCAGTGACAGCTGAAAACATTAAGCATCTTCCAGGATGATGGTGTCTAGCCACAGGCAAAGTTGTGCTTTCTGGGGAATACACTCAGCTGAGTATCATTAGAAAGGAGACATAAAAGGTTGGTGAAATCAAAGCAAGTGCATTTGAAACTTCAGGCCAATCGTCTCAAATGAGTGTTTCCGTAGATCCCGTGGCAGCCACCAGAGCAGGTGCTTTTATCATCAGAATAACCTAGGCTAAAAGGTGTCAGCACAACCGCAGCACTGCTGGGAAGTCACTTGGAACAAATAGAAATACTGGGTTTAACTTGAAATTTTACATGATGTTTAATAAACCCCATTCTCTGAAAGGCACCATCACAGCCAGCCTGCTTCTCTGAGCTGCTTTCCATCGACCCATCTTCTTCCTCCTCTGTCTTCTGTTGCTGTGATATATTTGAGCAGGGCTCCATATCAAGATTTATTTAATCAAATTAAAGACAAAGCCTTTTTCAGAGACAAGCAAGCGCTCTCAGTCAGTTCCTCACAGATCAAATACTTTGGCTTTGTATTTTATTGCTTGAATCTTCCAACTTAGTAACAATTCCATCTAAGATTAATACCAGCAACATTTCTAGATCAGGTTATCCTAAATAATTTTGTTGGGTGCTTTTGAAACAGCAAGAGGATATTTGCAGGTTTCTCTGTATTTTTATATAACCAGCCTGAAATCCTGTTGCTAAGCAGAAAGCAAAATCAATAGAGAAGGCAAGGCACAGCCATACCAGCTCATCTTTGAATTGCTGTAGACATTTCACTTCCTTGTGATCTCTTCTTTTTCAACAGCTTTCTTCCATAAAAATATGATGTGATTTTTTGACTAGTCTCTTGTATTTCACCACATTCTAGAATATATCACATAAAAAGTTGTGCTAATGAACTCAAAGGTACCATTTTGATGAAAGACAACCTCTACTGTTAAATGACCACCTCTGAATAATGACTAAAAAGGGCTGAATTTTAAGTAGCGATTCCTTCTACTAATCCACTAGTATTTGTATTTCTCTTTTTCTTCCAGTCAAATCACAGCAACTGAAACTTCTGATGAAATCCTATATTGTGAAAGATTCCTTATGTTCACTATTGCAAGAACCACTTAAAAACTTACTCTCCATGTAAGGGGAAAAAAAAAAAAGAGCTAAATTCTCCTTTTACTTGTGTTTAACTTTATTTTATGCTGTGGGAAGGACTTGGTGAACGATCAGTCTCCTGCCTCATAGCTGCAAGAGACCGGGAGGGCTCACGATGCCTCCCATGTGCCTGGAAAGGGTTGTGCAGAGGAGTTTTGGGGTTCTGTGGTGGGTCTGGCAGAGACACCCTGTTTGGGAGAGCTCAGACACCCTGTTTGGGAGACCTCAGCACCCATGCCAGGTGTGTTTGCAATACCCTCAGTAGCTTTGGTAGTGTCTCATTTAATGGCAAATCTGTGTTTCTTAGAAGCCACTGGACTTGTAGAGAGGGGTGTTTTCTGCGTGCCTTTTGCCTCTCCTCCAGAGCAGAGCAGTCAGTGCATGTGAAGCCATGTCCCTGTGCCTGGGCTGAGATACAGACCCCTGGTTCCCACGGAAGGCTTGGAGGCCCAACACTGACTTCCCTCTGGCAATTTGGCTGCTGCCCAGGCACAGTTTGGGATTGGGAACCCAATGGGCACGTTCACCTGGTGCTCAGAAACCTGGCCGAGGGGTGCACCAGCTGCTCACGGCCATGGAGAGGGACGTTCAGCTGGCACTGGCTGTGCCACGTGCACCTGCCTGAGTCACCCTTCACACACAGCTCTCTGCTCTTCAGTGACCTGCCAAAACTCACACCAGCATGGCCAACAGCACGGCCAGAACAGCCAGCAGTATCACAGCACCTGGGCTGGTGCCTGCGTGGCAGGAGGCACGATGGGGTGTTCGTCTGGTGTGTGCCCCCACTCCCTGAGCTGCAGGACACCCGTGCTGTTGTGCTCTGGCCTCCCGTGAAGCTGTGGCTAACCCAACCAAACAGAAACAGCCCTGCCCTGCCCTCTCCCAAGGACAACCGATCTGCTAAATCTTCTGTGCACTGCTGGCTGCCAATCTGTGCAAAAAACCAACAGCTTTTTCCTTCTTGAAGCTGGAAATTCCTCTTGGCACTCACGAAAAATAGAAAATACAAAAATATTCCATCCTGAATACCCGGGACAGAAATAACTATCTTGTGACTGAGCAGATATAGCACAGCTTTTGCTGGATTAAAGGGATGATTAATTCATACGCTTTTTACTTATAAAAGTTATTTTGGAAGGAGTGTGAGCAATATATGCCTGGAAATTCCCAATTAGATTCCAGCGTGTGCTGGCGTGAGCGCACGCCCGCGGGAGCAGATGTTTGTTTGCACCATCGCAGCGTGTGTGTCACTTGCCCAGCTGGCTCCAGAGACAAGAGGGGGTGGCTCGATGATGCTGCTGAATCCACAGCGGCCACGTCAGTCATTTCATTATTGCACTTCTCAGAATAAACCGTTCTTGGAGAAAATTTCAGAATAAAAGGCAGAGGAGAGAGAGGAGACAGCTGTAAAGCCATTTCCCGGGGCAGCGGTTTCGGGGCTGGGCCCTTTCTCGAGATAAAAAGAAGGAAGCATCCCTGGATTTCCCCAGCAGCAGGGCAAATGTCAAAGACTTTCACACAGCTGAGCAGGGCGCCAGCCACCCAGCGTTTCTCTGAAGAGCTCTGTGGGGTTCTCAGTGGTGCTGCTGAGCAGGTTGGAGATGGTCTCTGCTGCAATTCCCCGGCCTTGCTGCCCTCCTGGCGCCCAGCTCCTACACTGAGTTTTGGGGCTTGCTCAACCACTTGTGTGGCTGCTCTTTGGACTGTGCACTAGTTCCTCTCTTCCCTTCCCTTCCCTTCCCTTCCCTTCCCTTAATACATTTTCCTAGCATTTCCTAAAACACAAAGCTGTTGAAAAATTCAAAGCTTTTGACACAACCATTTAACTCTCCTGGGAGATGAAACCTCATGATGCCTTTCCAGACAGTCAAGTCTCAGATAATTTTTTTCCTTTGTACATCTTTGCAAAAAGAAAGATACTTAGGATGAAATTGGCAATGTAAGGCACCAAGTGTCCTTTTACAGATGAAATCTAAGAGATCTTCAGTCAGAATCTTGATTTTATCAGACTGCTTCCTGCAGTGAAAATCCATCCTTCTCCCAGGGTCATGGATGTTTCCAGGCAGGGTTTAGGATCTCTTTTATCTGTGCCACGCTCGCCCGTGGCTCCTGTGCCTGCAGCGGTTGGTGCCCTGCCTGGCCAGTGTCTGTCTGTCTGTCTGTCTGTCTGGGCACATCCTCGGC
>NW_008600126.1:9182-13435 GCF_000691845.1 Merops nubicus
CAGTGGGAGGGCACTAAGCAGGATACAACACAAAGCTGCCGCCCAGGAGCCTCACACTGCTCTGCAAGTTAAGAGAAAAAAACAACAAAAAGCCCCAAATCAGACCTGAGGTTCCACTGTCATTTCTAACACCAGTTTGTCAGCTCTTAGTTTGGAAAGAAAGCAAAAAGATCAGATCTGTTTCAGCTGAAGAAAATAATGACACACGTTCTAATGTGACAGATGGGAAGAAAGTCACGAGAAGAAGCCCCAATTGTTTTTTTTAACATACTCTGATGGTCTCACATCATTTCCTTTGGGAGAATGGCAAGTGAACAGATCTAGCACTAATATGGCATGATTCATCAGCTTACGCTTCAGAGCGAGGGACAGAATTGTTATTTCTTCTTTTATGCAGAGGGAAACTGGAGGAACAGGGAGAATCAGAGAGTTGGCAGGGATGATGCAGCAAGGCAGACAACTGCCAGGCCAGCCCTGTGTCCAGACAGTGAGGTTACACCAACAACCCAGCTCACCTCTCCTTGCTCATGTCCATTGGAACTCACTTTTCAAGCACTAGGTACCTTACTTAGAATGTTCATAATTCTGCTTCATGGAGCAAGTTACCTCTGCCCTCTAAAGAGGGGAAAAGGTGGGTATTCACTGATCTCACCATCAATCACCTTTGTCCAGAGCTTCTAAATCCCATTCTCTGCAGTGCACTTTGCTGATAACAAAAAGCAAACTAATGTCCACAAAAAAGGAGCAACAAGGTCCAATTGGGCTGAAAAAAGCATTAGTCCCTAGTGAAAGTGTTAGGTGATTTAATCTGCAGAAAGACACAAAATTTATTGCAGAATCATAGAATTGTAGACCCATCTTGGTTCTTCCCTGGGAGCAGAACCCGACCCCCCCCTGGCTCCAGGCTCCTGTCAGGAGCTGTGCAGAGCCAGAAGGTCTCCCCTGAGCCTCCTTTGCTCCAGGCTCAGCACCCCCAGCTCCCTCACACACACAGGGTATGGATAAGGGGATTCATTTGCCAAACCTTAACCCAGGTTTGATTATCAAGTACACCTGCATCCTGTTTTCTTTCCTTCCTTAAAAATCTTCTCCAGGCTGTATTAAGGGCACTGTCAAGTCCCACCCCTGTCTATGATCATGTTGGCTGCATTTTGGGGAAATTTTGACGCTGGAATTGATTTATTCCTCCCAATATGTATGTCTCTTAAAGAAAGCAAGGAAGCCATCCAGAAATGGTAAAATTCATGGCTGTGGCATTTTGACACCAATCCTGCACAGTTTTTCTTGGGTGACCCCACATGGGTGGGTCTGTGCCCCAAGCTGAGGACAGAAAGCTCCTTCCTCCTCTCCTGGGTTCACAGCATCACGAGTGCCAACAGGTTTTCAGGAGCATGTGGAACCCCACTCACCTGCCTGTGGAACCCCAACGACCCCTCCCTGGGGTCTGGAAGGGGCCAGGACAGTGCTGGGTTAGGGGTCTCTGCTGGAGGCAGCTGACCAGTTGTGACCCCTCTTTGTATCTGCTGCACTCCTCTGACACAACGAGGTGCCTGATCCTGGCTTTGCTTTTACAGGCTCCATTGTGCTCCACCCAGGTAATGCTGCTCTGTCTCCTTTTCCTTTCCTTTTCCTCTGAAATAGATGAGAATTGAGATTGTTCTCCGGCTCCCTGCCTGTCAGGGGACCCAGTGCTGCTGTATTAATAAGGGCTGGGGAACAAGGCACAAGCAGGAGGGAAGAAAACCAATTGCATGTGAAAAAGCAGAAGCCCTGGAGACAGGTTTTTCATATTGAGACACTTGTTGGCTGCTTGTTTTGGGGGTTTCAATTTAAACAACATATGAAAAACAGTGGCTGGAGTCCTTCCAGCTGGAGCTTGAGGGAGATCAAGAAAAGTGCCAGAGCTGCTGCTGCACTGGACTACCAAGATGCTCTCACAATGCTCGTTTGAATTTATTTTTAGAGATTGAAACCTCTGCTTTTCCACAGTGCTCAGCACTGCTGCAGCAGCAGGGCTGCCAGAAGGAGCTCAGCTTCTGTGCCCCCTTTTCCTGTGACCTGGACATCTACAACTCTGAGCTCTGCTCGACATTTCCAGCAAAACCTTCTACTACAGATCACCTTGATGGGTTTTTTTTTAAGCATTGATGCCACTCATAAAATTTCAGAAAAAGATAAGACAATTAGTGCTGCTTGTAAGTAACTTCTAGGCAAATGTGAGCTGCTCTGCATTTGGCCTGTGCTGAAGTGCCATTCTTCAGTTGCTTGAAATTCCCTCTCCAGCTTCCTGTGGCTGAACAGGTCACATCCAAGCTGTGCTACAGCTGAAGTGACATCAGAAGATTGTACATATCAGCAGCCTGCAGACTGCGTTAAATATGGAAGAGTGAAATTACCACTGAAGGAAATAAGGACACTGAAGTGAGATTTCTGATAAGAGCTTCGTGCTAGCGGAGAAATCCTTCAATCATAGATTTGGGCAAGAGTTTATTTACTAGAAAATTTGGTACAGGCCTGATCTCAGTTGTCATCTAGACTCGTTTTGGTTGGAAGAGATCTTAAGCTCATGGAATCCAACTGTTCCCCCAGCCCTGCCAGGTCCCCACTGCCCCGTGTCCCTCACCCCACATCTCCACGGCTTGGAAACCCCTCCAGGGGTGGGGACTCCACCACTGCCCTGGGCAGCCTGGCACAGCCCTGGGCAACCCTCCAGGCCAAGAAATTGTTCCTTCTCCCCTGCTCCTGGGTGAGAGCCCTGGCTGAGCAGCACCTCTGAGCCCCCTTTCCCTTCCAGGCTAGCTGGCCATTCTTTGAGAGGAAAGACAAGCCAGGGACAGCAACTGCCTACATGGTGTGGGGTCACTGCCAGCATCTCCACTGGCCTGTAAGTGTCCCCGTTGGGGTCACTGGCCTGGGAAAGCAGCTGCCTGACAGACCAATAATTTCCAACTGCTGGGTTCATAAACATTGTGTTGTCCTCCTCAAACATTGCACCGGCCCCATGCTCTTCCACAAACCTTCAAAAATTATTAAAGCAGTTAAAAACGATGTTCCCAGCATGAAGGTAAGAGAAAAAATAACAGTTCTTTATTGCTAAGCAAGGTGACAGATTGATAATATTAATTTATTTTTTCAGGGAGCACTGATTCTGTTGAAATCAGCTGTGTGCTCGAAGGAGGAGGAGATTTCTGGCTGTGTATTGAGATTTCTGGCTGTGTATTGAGATTTCTGGCTGTGTATTGAGATTTCTGGCTAATCAGTAAGCTAGCCCATTTCCAGCAGGCTACCTTTCCCCACCTCCCTGCACACTCCCCTTGAGAGAAGGTCCAGCTTGCTCTTATGGAGGAGCCTCTCTCTTGATCTCTGCTGTGGCTCTGCCCTAGCTGCAGTCATCTTGTTTCAAACGTCTCATTGTCTTCCCAATTAGAAACCAGCCCCAGGGCTTGATTTCCATCCTGACTGCTCCCGGCAGGAGCTGGAGGAGCAGTCCTGGCTCCAGGAGCCGGGGTGGTTCAGAGGGTCTGATGGAGGCAGCAGGTATTCTTTGTGCAAGGGTCCTATCAGCAAACCCAAGATGCAACCCACAGACACCTGCCTGCCAGGCACTACAGCTGACAAGCTGCAGCACAATAGCTGCTCAGTGTCACTGTGCTCTCCTGCTCTCTAATTAAACAAAAAAAAAAAAAAAGAAAGAAAGAGAAGGAAGAGAGAAGAGAGAAGAGAGAAGCTTTCTGCATACTAAACACCCTCCTTTTCTCAGGATGGATGCAGCATGTCTCTGAAGCAGTTCCCCAGGGATGGGAGCAGAACTGTCACTGCCATGGCTGTGGCAGTGGATCCCTTCTGAAGTCCCTGGCAGATTGTGCCTTGGACATCTGTGGGGTGAAGGGTTTGGCCACGGGCCCCACCCAGCAGAGCTGTGGGTACCCACAGCGAGAGGCCTCCCTCAGCAGGCATCACACATGGGGTGACACCAGCACCCTGGCCTGGGGCAGCACTGGTGTGGCCAGCAGGACCAGGGCAGGATCGACCCCTGGGCTGGACACTGAGGAGGCTGAACATTGAATCCTGGGGTCAGCTTTGGGCCCCTCAATAGAAGAAGGACCCTGAGGGGCTGGAGTGTGGCCAGAGAAGGGCAACGGAGCTGCTGGGGAAGGGTCTAGAGCCCAAGTGTGGGGAGGAGCAGCTGAGGGAGCTGGGGGTGCTGAGCCTGGAGCAAAGGAGGCTCAGGGGAGACCTTCTGGCTCTGCCCC
>NW_008600126.1:13460-15590 GCF_000691845.1 Merops nubicus
CAAGGGACAAGGGACAGGACAAGAGGAAAGGGCCTCAAGTTGCCCCAGGGGAGGTTTCAGTTGTCCCTGAGGAACAATTTCTTGCCCTGGAGGGTTGCCCAGGGCTGTGCCAGGCTGCCCAGGGCAGTGGTGGAGTCCCCACCCCTGGAGGGGTTCCCAAGCCGTGGAGATGTGGGGTGAGGGACACGGGGCAGTGGGGACCTGGCAGTGCTGGGGATGGTTGGACTGGATGAGCTTAAGAGTCTCTTGGAAGCAAAACAATTCTATGATTCTGTGATCCTTGGAGGGGGCTGAGCCACGGCATAAAGCCAAGGAGAATAACCCCAGAATTAAATTAGAGAAAGAATAAGCTAAGAAAAAGATGAAAGCTCTCAGAAAGAGCATGTTCCTGTTGGCTCCATTATTCTGCTCTTTTCTAACGCTCTGTTGGCTTTGTGGATTTGCTTTTGATTTATAGTGTTGTAAATGAGAGGAGCCCTGGGCACTCTTATGTTAATGGCAGTGCCACTGATAGCAGTTAACAGGACTGGGTGTGAGTGATGGGGACTGACAGGGCCTCCAGGAGCTGCAAAAGGCTTGAACATTCTGGCTCCAAGGGCTGGTGGGACCAAGTAAGCTTCTCCAAGCCTTTAGGTAAGATGTTGCACATCCCTTTTGGTCCAGAGCTGCCTTTCCTCTCCCTCCCTTATTTCCCCTTGGTGTCTGAATTGCCAGGCCAGTTGTCTCACTGCAAGTCTGGCTAGATAGTTTCTCTGTAGAAAAAAAACAAGGGTAATTTATTTGAAGCATACAAGCAAGTGCAAGGTTTACATACAACCCCAACTGCCAAGAAAAATGGAAAAAAAAAAAAAAAGCTTTTAAAATCAGCTCTATTCACTGATGAGCACACGGTGCTTAGTATTCAGGACACCACATCTGAATACGTTGAGTGAATTATACGTGCCAGCTATTCACCCATGGCCTGGCTGGGAGATTTACTCACACAAACAGCCACGGAAACGACACAACAAGGAAGCTCCAGCCTATTTCCAGAATACAGATATCCTAGCTGGGAACCAGCTGGACAGGAGGGCTTGTGCTCCAGGAGGGGAAGGATCCACTGCCCTAGTGCTCGATAGGACCTCAGAATCTGCAGCCTGAAGCTGCTCTGTTGTGTGCTGCCGACGTAGCTCAGCCGACCCAGCCCTCTCTGTGTTCAAAGACAACACTTTCTCCCTTTCTCCCACCCTTTTCTCTGTTCTGGCAGGCTCCAGATGATCGACTTGGACCTGCAGGGATGTCTAATGGGCATCATTCCCCACAGAGCTGGTAGGGGCAGAGTGGGCAGGCTGGGTGCCTCTACAAACACCCCTTTGCACACTCCGGGTCCATGGCCAGGCAAATAAAGCACTGCGTGCAGTGGCTGCTAAGGGAAGGTAAGACACAGCAGTGTTTTCAAGTGGCTTTCACAAAAAAATAGCCAGGCAAACCCCACCAGAAGATTCACTTGCATTCCTGGTTTGAGCTCATACTCTGAAGAGTTTTGTGGGGGCGGCTGTGACGACCTGAAACATCCCCCACACAGAGGGGAGTGGTGTAGGAGAGGTGGGTTCATCAGAAGCTCCAGAGGAATGGCAACTCTGGTTTCACAGTCACCCTTCTTCCACACACTCTGGTGAGCCGTGGTTTCTTTTCTGTACCCTTGCACCTGCTTGTGGCTTTGGAGAAGGCTCCAGACCTGGGTGTGAAGATAAACCAAGCTGGGCTGAAGCAGAATGGCTTCAGCAGTCGAGTCCCTGCCTGCATTGGGCATTTGAGCTTTCTGCCACCCACCCACCCAACCAGCTCTCAGGAACCCAGGGGGAGCCCACCACCAGCGAGTGGACCAGAGGGGGATGCTGATGTGGGCATCCTGGTGGAAGGTCCAGGCACAGGCAGCTGGTCAGGACCAGGGGTGTGTGAACCACCCCATCCCTGCTGTGAGAAGTGGAACGATGGACTCCAAGGGAGAGCGTTGGGTTGTGAGTCCTCTGTGGTGTGGCCTGCAGAGTGCAGGAAGCATCATCTCACCTGTAGGAATAAACGTTGGGAGGATGGTGGGAAAGGGAGGATGGAAGAGGCGTGGGGGCAGGGATGGGGATGGGATGGGAT
>NW_008600127.1:0-9862 GCF_000691845.1 Merops nubicus
ATAATATAATAATATTATACTAAATAATAGAATGTTCACAAAATTTTGTAGAGCTACTTTTGTTCTCAAAAAGCACAACTAACTTAATTAAGATTTTATGCAGGGAATTTTTCAAATTACAGAGAAAAAGACATGATTTTCCACAGCAAGTAAATATTTTTGTTATCTTTACTTTTTATAGTTATGAAGTTAAACGCACAAATTAGACAGAATTAAAATACAGGTCTCACACCAGAGATCACTGTATCTCCTGATATTGCAGGATCTGCTCTCATATTTATACTTGTAAAGTTAATAGCTTTATATTTTTACATAGAGTGGAGCTTTTGGCACCTTCATGTTTATGCCAAGAATATCTGAAATCCATAACTATCAAAAAATTATTTTTTTAACACTCGAAGTGATCATGCTGATATTTGACTACTGGGAAATTAAGGGAACTTTGCTAGTCCTGTGAATTTACTCTGCATCTTTGCTCCTATCAGAGCTACAGGTATGTCTCATATCTATTTTAAAGTAGCTCTTTCCTCCAGCAATTTGACTCACACTGTCTTACAGTAGATAGTCACAGTTGGCAGGACTGTAAAGTTTTCACTTTTTTATCATTTTTTTTTAAGAAATGGTATGCACCAGAATGCAGTTATTAAGATTGTAGTGACAGAGAGGTGGGAACCCTGTACTCAGAAGCCAGGGAATGGTGAACTAAAAAGTTCTCTGCATGCTTTTTTTTTTTATGTTTTGAATAAGAATATAATAAATGTAAATAGGAAAATATTTTTGCCTATTGGCAAAGAAAATGAGCAGATACAGCACAATTTCCAGATCTAGTTCTGCTCCTGTGTTGAAGTTCTGTGACCAATCTTTCCTCCCAAGATAATCCTGTGCAGCACATCAGAAAATATATAAAATATACTAGATTTTGAGGTACAGGTTTACCACCCCAGTTCCCCTTATGTTGCACAATAAAAATTTATTAGATTAATACGTTTTCCTATTTGAATCCTGGTGGTTCTTTTCCTTTATTAGTTGGTTTACAACATACAAGTAAATTTACAATGTACTGAATTTGGAGAAATGTATCCTTATAAAGAACAAAGATAAGACCCTGATTGTCCAGGTAGTCAGCTGTGATTGTATCACATGAAAGGAGACCAGGCAACTCAACTGGTAGTAATATCTACCTCTTAGCTTTCTTGACAAATCCATTTCTGTTCATTCTAAGAGTTTTACAAACAATTCTGTATTTTTTCCCTTTCAGGCACAAACTGGGTAGGTCAAATCTTAGGTGATCTGGTAGCCATATTTGAAAAGAAAACACAGAATGAAGCAAGCAGTGTGAATAATGAAGAGCTAGAAGAATTTCCCTACCTTGAACTTGGAGATACTGGGAAATACGAGGTGGGCACAGAATATGTGTGAAAGTTTTCAAAATTTTGTTTCAAATACTGAATATATGGTGTGTGAAATATTCCACTGTTTGATAACAACTTCCCCACTTCTCTGTATGTGGCATCTGGTCAGAATGAATTTCCAAATTGCCAAATGCTGATGGATAAATGAAATGGCCACTTCAGAGGTCATGAGAGGAGTACATACTCGTTAGAGATTGCAGAAATTCAGTGTAGCACTCTTTCTATTTAAGAAGAGTTTAATGAAATGTCAAATACTGAAATACATTTTTATTGCCTCTCTTATTAAGCTCTTCCTTATCGCTCCTTTTCTCTCTCCTCAAGATCCTTCAGCTTTCTTATAGCCACAGTTAGAGTCTGCACCTTGTGTTTAGATTTGCTTCCTTGTCTGACTGAACATTTTAAATTCATTACTGCTGAAGAGAATTGGGAACAGATAATCTTTTTCCAGTCACTCATTCTCGGGGGCTGTTGAAGGTTAGAGCTACTCAGAGCAGTCCACTAAGATCCCATGATAATACTCACAAAAAATAAGTCCTTTTATCAGCCAATAACTGTTGATAAGTTTAGCAAGGCATTATTTTTCATAGGCTGATGAAAAGAATGTGTACTAACTGAACTATCCACTTTCCTCCTTCCAATTCTTCAAGCGAATGAAAAAATTACCTTCTCCAAGACTTATATGTACTCATCTCCTGCCTGAAAATCTTCCCCAGTCCATCTTCAAAAATAAAGCCAAGGTGAGTCCTGATTTCAATGTCCTGAAAGCAAACACTCCAAAAGACTTTTTAAAAGCCAGTTTAGTACTTTTCTGCCAATTTTCAGAATCACTGTTGTACTTAAGCGTTTAGCCTGGCCATTTCTACGTGCCTGTTTAAGTACTGCCACCCATCTCACTTAATCTCAGTTTATCTTTATTGACACCTTGCTGCCAGGCTTCACAAATGAGATGGGGTTGTGGAACAATTCCTCCAGCAGTAAAATGTATTTTGGCTTCTGTGTGTCAGGTTTCAGAAATAATACATATTTTTGTAATTTCCCCCCACTATCTACATGAGGAAAGATGCTTGTATTGAACAAAACATATTTAGATTCTGCATAACTTGGTTAATCTGTAGAAGATATTTTAATAATTGGAGGCAGTCATCTTCACAAGGTACTGAAGCAAAGTGAAATACTTCAACTTCAGAATTTAGAATGAAATTACTACTTATGCGAGTAGTATACAAGATATTAGAAACTCCCCAAATTGCAATTATAAAGTAGATTGTTTTCTTTATACTATAGTCTATGTCTTTCTCTACAAATAAAATATTTTTTTTTCCTAGATTTTGTTGCTGATTCGCAATCCCAAAGATGTAGCTGTATCTTTTTATCATTTTTCCAATGTCATGTCTCCTCTTCCCTCCTATGAGACCTGGGATGATTTCTTCGTAGCTTTCATGTCAAAGAAAAGTACAGTATATTCTTCTGTCTGTGTCAATTGTTCAGTGCTTTGACTTTGTCTAAAAACCTTGCCCTTTGTAAATTAGCTTCACTAGAATTTTTTGGTTTGCAGTACAAAAGCAGAGATTAAAGACAAAAAGTTAGAAATTTGAACTAAA
Organism: Merops nubicus; assembly: GCF_000691845.1. Classification (NCBI taxonomy): domain Eukaryota; kingdom Metazoa; phylum Chordata; class Aves; order Coraciiformes; family Meropidae; genus Merops; species Merops nubicus. Next base: position 3,014 of record NW_008600127.1, read on the forward strand.
GTTTATAGTACTTGTCTTCCTGCCTGAGGACAAATCTTATCAAAACTGTAGTTCCAGAAACAGGTTTAACTTGCACAAAAGGATATTTTCTCTTAAAGAAGAAATTCCTGCTTATCTCTCTCTCTCCTAGATGCCCTTTACCCTTCTCTCCAATGTCCATCATCTTATATCCACATAGAAGTCTACATGCCAAATTGAACCACAGGAATGATTTGGACTATGTCTGCTGCACTAAAAAAGAAAGACAATCCCACTAGTTTAAAACTGTGTATCACATAGCCAGCAGAGAAAAAGGTTAAAAAAGGCTTTAACTGGATTAAGGTAGTCTGCCAGATAGACTGATAGGTCTTTGATGGACTCACATCTGTCTTCAGATACAAGTTTACCATACCACCTTACAAATTGTGTCATATGTCTGAGACATACACATGTCAAAGCAGACTGGAGCCAAACCCCCTAATTCCCACAGAAGGGTGTAAACTTCAGCATAGACATGATTAATAATGCTGATGGCTGAGGGATAAACTTAAGGAGTAAAATTGGTTTATTCCATAAGGAGCTTGTCTAATCTTCATTTATGCTTCATCTTAGGAGTCTTTTGCTTTATTTAGTGCCCTGGGGATGCTACTTTGAATACCTTACTGCATGGAACAAATATGCTGATGATGAAAATGTTATGACAATAACTTATGAAGAGCTAAAAGAGGTGAGGTTACCAATAGTTATAAATATTGCATACTTCCAAGAGCATTTGGTCCTAGAACAATTGACCATGGTATTCATGTAGTGTATTCAAACTGTGTTATATACTGTATGAGAGAGACTTTTTTTTTCTTTTTTCCAAGGGAAGGAAAGGCGAAATTGAAATTTTAAAGCCTTTTAAAAATTTTATTTGTGAAAGTGATTCTTGTTTTCTCTTTAGCTGTGATATAAGCCCAAATCACTTTATATCAAACTCTCCAGTAATTTTATGAAGGCAGCTTTTATATATTCAGCAGTGGAGATTTTGCTCAGCTCAATCATGTACAAGCTTTTGTGATCTGTAGGAAGACAGCTCATATGTCCTCTGAAATAAATGTACAGAAGCAAAACACTATGTACCACTCCAGTCCTACTGAACCCTATAAATATTGTCTCTATATAGGCAGCAGAGAGATGTAGGGAGGTGCAAACACCTCAGAAAGCAGTGTAATTTGGTCAAATGCCATGTTGTTTGTTACGTTCCTCTTTTCAGAATCCAGTCCTGGGTGTGAAAAATATAGCTGCATTCTTTGGGATTTCCCTGACTGAAAAAGAGCTTCAGAACGTGGTAGAGAGGAGCAGTTTCCAGTCAATGAAGAAGAACTCACAGAAGACCCATGGGGCGTTTGGCAATATTCTCTTTCGCAAAGGTAGGAAGCTCCAAGAAGTCCAGAGTTAGAAGTGTCACACTCTCAAGAGCTTGGGCAGCCCATCCTTTGCTTTTGTTCTTTAATATGCACACATATTAACATGACAGATTAGTATCAAGCAGATTATCACTGTTATGCTTGAGAAGACTAGTCAAGGAGCCCTGGTGAGGGAGATATCCAGCAAGGCTCTGGCAGCAGGCTGCAGGCAGCACAGGAGAAGCAACCACTCAGAGCAAATTTTAGAGGCAGGAGGGAAAAGCTGTCATATGTCTGAACTTGTCTCTATCTCTGTGCCAAGAACACTGACTCTTCAGAGGCTTAACTGAGCCATACTCAGCCTGAGTGGCATAATCATACCTTTTAGGAGAGTGTAGGATCTCCTGAAAGTCTCCTGCTAATGCCCTGTTCACAATCACAGGTTAGAAGCAAGCCAAGCATGCAAGAATCAGATCTGTAGAGAAGAGGAAACAAAAGAGAACAACTTTTGTTGTGTAGTGTAGGAGACAGACATGAGAGGGCTAACCTGGCTGTCAGAACCTGTTCCTCCATTTTACATTAAAATCACTGGATAAAACCTCAAGGTGGCAAGGGAGCAGAAACCCAGCTCTGCTTCCTGCCAGATGATTCCTAATGAAGCCTTCATGATCTTCTGCTTTGCTGGTCATAACTGACTGGAGTGGAGAGCTGAAGGGAAACAAGACTTCAGGCTGCTTTTTTGGACACAGTCACCTGAGAAGTACATTATTTTGCATTATAGCAGTTTCACAGATCTGTAGTTCCAATGACTTTACAAAATTACACTGGTGCAAAAATGAGTGAAGTTTTATCTTGAAAAATGGATCAATTCTCTTTATAGTACAATGGAACAGGGATGACAGATCTATAGAATAAAAAAATAATAACTTCTCTTGTTTCTCAAGAGTTTCTCTTGCTTCTTTGAAGGTGGTGTAAGTGACTGGAAGAATCTTTTCAGTGAAGACCAGAATAAGATTATGGACAAAGCATTTGAAGAACGTATGGGAGGAACTAAACTGGGAACAAAGTTGAAGTATGAAATGTACTGTAAAGCCTGAAAAGTAATGAAATGTGGTTAGAGCAAGAGTTTTCCAATGCACTTTCAGATTATCTGAATGCTGTATACAAAAAAAACTATATCAAATGATCCACACATCTTAGAATTACTGTAATAATCACATTGCAGTGGTCTTTATGGTGACAATGATGAACAGTAGACTTTTGTATTAAAGGTGTCCTCTTTGGCTTGCTTTGGGTACTCTCATTTGCTGAATAAGAGGGCAACTAACCATAGATAAACTTAACAGACCTGTTTCAGTAGCTGTGACCTGGAAGGCAATGCCCCATTTCTTTTTCTAGCTACACTCAGTCTTTCTAGACAACTTATGGTTTAGTATGTAGAATTTTTTTTTTCCCCAGAAATGTTTCAAGTCAATCAACATCTTCACAGGAAAAATCACTAGCAAAAACATGGATCAGACACAACCTTAATTAATGACAAAGGATATCTTCCCCCTGACTTCAGCACACACTGGATCAAAGCTAAAGAAAAGAGAATAAAGGGAAATGGGGATCAGCATTCTTAGGGATCTTAAACTCTCTGAATGCAGAATTTCAAGGATTCAATATTTCAGATTACAGGCTGGTGTGACAGGCAGGGTTCACTCAGATGCACTGCTTTTATAGAATAGCTCAGGTGAGAAGGGACCTCCAAAGATCATCTGGCCCAGCCTTTCATGGGAAAGGGTGTGTAGGTGACATTATTTAATTTTGAAAACCTCCAGTCATAAGGACTCTACCACATCCCTGGGGTGGTTGTTCCAGTGAATGATTGTTCTCACTGTAAAGAAATTCTAACATGGAGATGAAACCTCTCCCAGTACCCACTGCCCTTTCTCTTCTCCATGTGGCTCCCTGTGAATAAAGACCCCCTGTCCTCTGTAGCAGCCCTTTAAGTATTGGAATACTATGATGAGGTCCTCCCTGAGCCTTCTTATGTTTGTGATCCTCCTTTAGACCCACTCCAGTCTGCCTGTGTCTTTCTTGAATTGTGGTGACCACAACTGGATGCAGTACTCCAGGTGTGGACTGAAAAGTGCTGAGTTATAGAATCATAGAATCATTGAGTTTGGAAAAGATCTTTAAGATCAAGTCCAACCAGAAACCTAACATTGCCAAGTCCACTACTAAACCATGTCCTTAAGTGCCACATCTACGCGTTTTTTAAACACCTCCAGGGATGATGACTCCACCACTTCCCTGGGCAGACTGTTCCAATGCTTGTTAATGCTTGCAATGGAGAAATATTTCCTAATATACAATATAAACCTGCCCTGTGTAACTTGAGGCCATTTTCTCTTCTCCTGTCACTTGTTACATGGGAAAAGAGGCCTACCCCAACCTCACTACAGCCTCCTTTCAGATAGCTGTAGAGAGTGATAAAGTCTCCCTTCAGCCTCTTTTTCTCCAGGCTAACAACCCCAGTTCCCTCAGGCACTCCTCATAAGACTTGTTCTCTAGATCCTTCACCATGTTTGTTTTCTCTTCTTTGGGCATACCACAGCACCTCAATGTCTTTCTTGTATTGAGGTGCCCAGTACTGAACACAGTACTCCACGCAGGACCTCGCCAGTGTTGTGTACAGGGGGACAATCACTTCCCTGGTCCTGCCGACCACACTATTTCTGATACAAGCCAGGATACCATTGGTGTTCTTGGCCACCTGGGCACACTGCTGGCTCATATTCAAGTGTCTGTTGACCAACACCCCTAAATACTTTTCTGCCAGGCAGCTTTCCAGCCACTCTTCCCCAAGCCTGCAGCACTGCATGGGGTTGTTGTGACCCACGTGCGGGACCTGGCACTTGGCCTTGTTGGACCTCCTTGTTGGATCCAGCCTGTCCAGAGCCCCCTGTAGAGCCTTTGTACCCTCAAGCAATCAACTCTTTCATCACAGACAAAAGGCATCAAGAAAGAAGCAGGGTCAACAGCAACAACACTCTCAGGAATATCCACTTATTTACATGGCTGTTATGAACTTAGTTGCAATGGTATGCTCATGGTCAAACTGTGTGTACATGATGACAGCAAAATTGGGAGGACAACTGAAGCAATATCCTTTAGTGTTGAGTCCTGGTAGTGTTCAACATTGTTCTTAACACTGGTGGACAGACTAATACCTGTGTCACATATGACTGACTTTTAAGTCTGAGGATCAGAACAGAGGGCTGAAAGTACTGGGGAAAATGGGGAAACACTTCAAAACATTATATGAAGTTGACAAGAATTCTGGCAAACATGAGGTTCAGTAAAGGTGAGTGTAAAATGCTACATTTAGAGAAGAGAACTGGAAGGCACAAGTACTCAATGGAGGCAAACCAGTCAAGCAGCAGTTGGCATGAGAAGACCTGAGGAATCACACTCAGCAAGGGCTAACATGGCAAAAGTCCTGGGGAAAAAAAAAAGGATTAGAGTGACGGGAGGATCATACCTAAGACAAAAGCAAGAATTACTACAGCCTATTGTTGCAGGTCAATCTAAACTGGAGAATGCTACTTAGGCAGGCTGCAGGGAAATTTAAGGAGAAATCTGGCAAGGAGAAGATAAGCATACCTGATACTTGTTGCTGTAGAGGCAGTCCAGATGACACGTAGACTCCAATGTCAGAAGGTGGAGGAATAGCACCAACTTTATTACAGTAGGCATCTTTTATAGATCCATTGGATTATTGACATTCGTGTTATAGGTTTATTGGCTACTAAGTTGCTACGGTACATTCATTGGTCCCTGAACCCAAACATTCACCAAGGCCAAGATGCAGAGTGCTTATCAGGTGTTTATCATTCTATCCTCAAAGCTCAAGCTCTCAGTGTGTGAGAAAGTAAATTTTCTTCAAGCTGTAGCTTGCTCACTACAGCTAACAGTGGAAAATAACCTCAGATCAGACTGTCAGCATCCACAGATACTTTAGCAGTACAGAGAGAGGACTAGAAAGTCACTTTAAGTCTCTTCTACATCTATACTTGTAGGCATCTTGGAATACCGCAGACCAGTTTTCCATGTTCTTACTGATATCCCATCTGTAAATCTTGCATTAGTCACCAAACACTTCAATATATGAAACAGGCAAGAGTCTACCCAATTCTGATTTCCCTATGTGATATTTTTTCCCCAATTAGATCCACACCAGATTTTCTTTTTTTTTTCTGTGTTCTCACTGGCTGAACCCTACTGCTATTTCACAGCAGTTATGGGGTTTTCAGGCACCAGCACTGCACAAGAGCCTTTGCTTGCAGTGCAGCTCTCCAGACACACTGGGCTTTGGGAAGTTAATATGAGTAGCATGTTAACTTCAGTTAAGAAGGGGAAATCAATGAACTTCAAAAACTGTTATCCTTGCAGCATTTTTGGATGAGAGATTATGTAGGTTGTTGTTACAGAGTCTAGGAACAATCTCTGCAAAGACTAGATATTATACTGTTCACAAGGAAAACAAGCTGTATTGGTGATTCCTTCTATAACAGTACATCACCACTACTCTATTGAACTAATTAGATTCAAACTATCTGGAGAACACCTAAATTCAAATAAACATAGAAATGCTCTTGCTGATCTGATGGCAAACCAGACCATGACCTGTTTCTGAAGTTTATAGTCTCCTATGTTATCCCAGGGCTCTGGGTTCAGTCCCTTTCTGCGCTTACCCTCTCACCCTGAAGGACAGAGCTATTCAGAGCAGTAACACCTCACATGCTTTTTCTCCATTAGAGATACTCTGTGGGTCCTTGCATTCAGTGGGGCAAGGAGCTGGGAGAGGGGAGGATGGAAAAGGCAAGCTGTCATGTCAGAAGATGAGTGTCAGCAAGGAGACTTGATGGATCAGTAACATTCTGAGAAGTAAGCAGAGGTGAAGGCAGACAGTGTAAGAATCAATTCATAAAAACCTGGAAATCTTTTTTTCACAGTAAGGCATAGATGACTGACACAATAGAAGTGGTTTTCAAACTTTATCACTGCTAGATCCTTAGCAACTGTGCAAGTATGAAAAGTATCTTTCTTTCTGGTCTAGTCTTTTTTGTCACCTGTGATTCCTGAAATGGTATGTTTCCACTGAAGAGGATGCTTACATTGTATTTCCAACTATGTGCTTTAAAGAGGATGAAGAAACTAGAAAGGTTATACTAATGCATCTCCAACCTCATGTCCATTCCCTAGTCCATTTTCCAAAACAAAGCCAAGGTGAATCCTTGGCTTGGGTGAATCTTCTCTTTGTGTTACACTGCAAATGCTCCTGCTTAAAAACACTTCCATTCAAGGTAGATTTTCATGTCGATGAATTGAACAAAGAGTTTTCCCTGGGGACCATGTGAGCTGTGCCACCTCCTACAGCCTCCCTGCATGGTCACCTGCTTCCCTGGGACACTCGGCTGCTGGGAAGACAGCA
>NW_008600128.1:0-3866 GCF_000691845.1 Merops nubicus
GGGGTGAGGGGGGTCCCGGGGGCTTGGACTGCTTCCTAACTCGTGGTTTAACTGCTGGGAACCAGTAGGTGGCTTTGTGTCGGTGGAGATCCTGGGGACCTTGTGCTCAGCCTCTGCAAGGGCTGACCACTGTAGAACCTCGTGCTAACCCCTGTGTTTCAGAGAGCAGTTTTCCCGCTGGAGAATTCAGTGGTGGGAAATGCAGAGCTGTTTGCTCTTTGTGCTGCCTGCGCTCTTTGTGCTGCCTGCTTGTTTATTTGTTTGTGGTTTGATGTGCGTTGCAGGCACACTACCTGGTTTATGGGAAGGGGTTTCAGACATGGGAATACTCTCCAGCCTATGCCATCCGCTCCTATGCTTACCTGTGGCTCCACGCCTTCCCAGCCTTGTTCCAGGCTCGAGTTGTTGGGACCAACAAGGTAAATCGGGGGGGTGAAAGCTTCCTTTGGGAGAAAGGAACGTGCCTTTGGTCAGTTTCAAGCAGCTGCTTTGCTTGTTGGGGGAGGCAGGAAGTTGAGTACTTCCAAAACATGGGTTTGTTTACAAACCCCTGATTTGTTGCCAAGACAATAATTTCCCTGTAAGGATTTAGCAGTGTTTGGGAGGTGATTCCAGGGGGGATCCAAGGAAGAGCAGTTGGGAAGTTGCAGGGAAATGCTGTCAGGCTCCAGCTGGACTGAGAAGCTCTCCCAGAGGGGCTGTGAGCTCCTTGGCCGTTGGAGTGTGTGCAGGCCTGGGGACAGTCCTGTGGCAGCCCCAGAACCCTCATTCACCCCTCTGAGTTTCCCCCTGATGCTTCAGAAGCCCGTGTTGTTTCTATGCCAGCTCTCAACGGCTGGGGTTTTGTATTGTTTTGTTTTTTTTCCCAATAAACTATAAAAAATAAAGTGTTTTGCAAGTGATGTTGCCATACTCGATGTTTTTGTGCACAACAGCCACCAGGGAGTGGTTGTAGTTCTCTTCACCCAACTGTTTACCACTGAGTGAAATTCCTTTGCTGCTTCTGACTGGCAGCTGAGTAATCTTGAGTACTTCAGGTGCAGGTAGATGGATTCTCCAGGCTCCTCCTGAATGGTTTCTGTGTGGGAATGACAAGCACAGCTCAGGATGAACTAGTAAGCAGTGGGTTGGCTTGTTGTCTTTGCTTCATTGAATCTTGACCTAGCTACACTGCTCTGTGGACCATCTGGTGGGCTGATGCTCTGGACCCCAGGCACAGGGTTCCTCTGTGGGTTTCCTGGAGGAGAGTTGAGGCTTTTCAAGAGTTTTTATCCACCTTCCTCTTTTTCCAGCAGTCGGAGGCCGGTTGGAGGAGCCTCTGCTCCAGGCTGACCCTGCAGTCCTGTGACAAGGCGCTGAGCTGCCAGGAGGTGGCAGAGAAGCAGCGGCTCCTTCGGAAGGACACGGAGAGAGGCTGGCGTGTGACTCCCCGGCAGAGCGCTGTGTGCCGGGTTTTGGGGGTGTGCTCGGGCAGCTCCTGCCCTTGCTGCCCCTCTGGAGAACGTGGCCTGTGACTTGTTGGCCCTAACGCTGTCTGTCATTGCCTCCTGCAGGGGCGGTGGGGACCTCGTGTACCTGCACACCTTCTAGGAGTGGAAATCCTTCTTAATGCAGACCAAGCACCTTCCCATTCTGATGTGTGCATAATAAAACCTCCTTTTGAACAGCAGAGCCTTTCTTTGCTAGGGCTTGGGTCCCTGGGTGCTTGAGTGGCAGGGTCAGCATTTTTTAGGGCTGTTTGGGAAGCAGATGCTGCAGATTTTACCCAGCATCTTTAGTAAGTCACTGTGCAACTGCTCCCTGTAGAAAATGTGCTTCTCCTCTTGCCCTTTGAAGATGTGTGCTCTTGGGGTGTCTCACATGGCCACACAGCACCTACCCAGTGGGACTGCCCTGTCTCTAACCACCACCACGATGAGAAAATGAATGATGTGGGCTGAATCCTGGAGCACAAACCCTGACCACGACAGTATCAGACAGGCAGACAGGCAGATTGCTTCTGGCACTTCTAAGAGCAGGAGTCCTGTTTGACTGACTGGCTCAGATTCCAGGGCCCCTAGAGCAACAGAAATCGAAATGTGCTGTCCAGAAAGATCTCATGAAATAGTCTTTCACCTGCAGAGATGTGCCCCCACCTTGCCTGACAGGGGATCAGAGTCCAAGGAAGCCAGGATACAGAAAAGAACAATTCTCTTGAGTTGAAACAGTTGCAGCATAATAAAAAGCTGTGTTTCTGGGCTGTAGCAGTAGCAGGGACAAATGTGCTTCTCTCTGCTGTAGCAGCTGCAGTAATTCCTGCTCCAGAACAGCCTGAGGTATGTAGGCTTTTCAGAGGAATGTGCCCTCCTCAGTCCTGCTTTGGAAGCCAGCAATCCCTCCCCGCAGCCATCAGAGCAGGAAAAGTTTCCACTGCACCTTTGTTGGAGTTTTCCTTGACTGGCTTAAGGAGGTGTGGGGTGTTTTTCCCAGCGTGGTGTGTTCTGCAGAAGCATCTGGGATTCCCTGCACCACCAGCTGCTCTACACACACAGCAGAATGGCAACAGGCTTCCCTGGGGAAAGACTAAAGGAAACTAAGGAAGTCTGTCTGATCAGGCTGGCTGAGTCCTCGTGACCTGGACGTGGCTAGTTTCTGTGATTTCTGCTTACAGTTACCTTTGTTCTCTGGAAATGAAGCCAGCTGATACAGAATCCAGCTCCTCTAAGCCGTCGAGCTGGAAAACAGACCTAGATCTCTTCTCTCTGGGAACAGGAAAAGGTTTGGGTCCATTACAGCTGGAGAAAACTGCCCAGGGGGTAATGCCAGTTAACTGGGAGGAGCCTTTCAGCCACTCTTTCATGCTTCTTAACACTGTGTCATTTGGATGTCACATGCTTGAACTGGGCACTGTGATGCAAAACCCAAAAAAAACCCAACCCCAAAGCAGCTTGCTTAAAGCCCTGCCTTTCTCAGGGCTTTCAGAGAGATGGGAGTTTTTTTCTGTGGTTCCTTCTGGAAACTTTATCCTGGCAGAACTGAAGAACTGGAACTTTATCCTGGGTTTTGGGATGTCCAGCAGTGGCCTCGGTCAGGTAGTTCTGTGTCCAGGACTCCTGATCACATCCTTGGAGTGCATAAAGCTCATCCCTACAGCACCTGCTGAGGAAGCTCAGCCCTTCCAGGGAACTTTGGAGCTATTAAGCACACAGCCCACAGACTATCTGTGTACACAGAGGGAATCCATGGTGTTCATGGTGTCCTCCATGGAATGCCTGAGCAGAATCATGGCAGTCCCACACAGATGCAATAAGACCAACCCTGTTGTTGTGGGAGGGAGTGTGATAAAAGGCTACACATGTAGAAACCAAGCAGACAAGCTGTGGAGCAGCTAGCAGGCATATTATTTGAGGGCTGGGCTCCTGCAGCTCTCTCTCTAGGGTGGCTTATATTGCTCTATGCAGGGCCAAGCCCAACACTTTAGTCCCAATCTGCCCTTTGGCAGCTGCTTTGGTTCTCTCCTAGGTGCACCAGTCCTCAGTGTGGGCAGCAGGAGCTGTGGGCATTCACCACCCTTGTCAGCCCCACTGTCCAGATTCTCCATCTCAGGGGAGGTTTCATGGCAGCTGTAGACACACCCCATCCCCACCTTTCTGATGGGTCAACACCCTGAAGAACTGCTCCAGTTATCAGTCTCCACCATCATTTCCTAGGGACAGAAAGGGCTGGTCCTGTCAGCTCATGTGAGTGAGGTCAGTCACCTTCAGCTGGGCACAGGGTTCAGAGACCTTTCCTTGTGTTTCCCTCCTGCTTTCAGACATTGCTGAACCTTCCCACCAGCCTGGAGGGTAAGTGGGCCTGTCTCTGGGATGGAGACAAATCCTGAACAC
>NW_008600129.1:0-556 GCF_000691845.1 Merops nubicus
TCGCCTGGGGGCTGAGTGGGGACGGGAGAACTTGATCTCAACCCCTAGGGCTTGGAGGGGACAAAGGGACCCCGTTCCCACTGCCCGAGGGCATGGAGGACACAGGGGGACCCTGCTGCCAGCACCCTGGGGCTTGGGAAGCTCAGAACCCTGTTCCCTCTTCTCTGGGGCTTGGATGGGACAAGGGGACCCTGATGTCACCTCCCTGCAACTTCGAGGGGACAGGAGGACCATGGTCTGACCACCCCGGAGCTTGAGGGAAACGGGGAGGACTCCAGCCCCCCTGCACTGGGGCTGGGAGGAGAGAGACAGAGGGGACCCAGGTCTCGCTGTCCCGGGGCTTTGGAGAGGACTGGGAGGACCCTGATCTCACTGCCTCAGAGCCTGGAGGGGACAGAGGAACTCCTGTCCCACTGCCCTTGGGCTTGGAGAGGATGGGGGACCCTCTTCTCCACCCCCGTGGCTTAGAGGAGCCGGGGACCAGCCCTGTGCCCTCAGGAGCAGAAGCCAATGATGGGGAGCACATACAAGGAACTCTGACCACGACCAGACTCCG